>NC_140183.1:21469468-21476968 GCF_963971535.1 Notolepis coatsorum | reverse complement strand
GCAAACACAGAGTGGAGTGGTGTAGCTGCCAGAATGGAGTGAGGGCAGCATCAGAGACTGGAGGACCTGCTAATGAACTGAGAATAGGAAGACAAGCCACTAATTGCCTTAAAAGCTTTTCATACGATTCCCCCTGTAAACAGAGCTAGTGTGCGCGCGTGCGTGCGCACGTGTGTGTGTGTGTGTGTGTGTGTGTGTGTGCGCGTGTGTGTGTGTGTTTGTGTGTGTGTGTGCGTGTGTGCGTGTATGTGTGTGTGTGTGTGTGTGTGTGTGCGAAAAAAGAGATTCTTAGAAGACATATTGTATCTGCTGAGTGAACATGAGAGAGTTACTACGCACGCACGCACACACACACACACACACACACACACACACACACACACACACACACACACACACACACACACACACACACACACACACACACACACACACACACACACACACACACAAACACACACCCACACACACACACACACACACAGACTCAGACACAGCCTCTGTAATTCCTTCACACAGACAGTGTTCATTGGCATTCTGTATTCTGGTCCAGCTCTCATTAAAGTAAAAAGCCTGCTGAGTGTTAAACAGCCTAAAGGTAACAGCTCTGCCATACATACAGATATATATATATACACAAATATATACAGACTACATATGCAGACATATATAATATATCTAATACAGACAGCTCAGACTACATACTGTATACAGACAACTCAGACTAAATATATACAGACAGTTCAGACTATATAGACTATATATATACAGACAGTTCAGACTATACATACAGCTCAGACTATATATATACAGACAGCTCAGACTATATATATGCAGACAGCTCAGACTATATATATGCAGACAGCTCAGACTATATATGTGCAGACAGTGCTGCAGACTATATAATACAGCTCAGACTATATATATACATACAGCTCAGACTATATATATACAGACAGCTCAGACTATATATATGCAGACAGCTCAGACTATATATATGCAGACAGCTCAGACTATATATGTGCAGACAGTGCTGCAGACTATATAATACAGCTCAGACTATATATATACAGACAGCTCAGACTATATATATACAGACAGCTCAGACTATATATATGCAGACAGTGCAGACTATATATATACAGACAGCTCAGACTATATATATGCAGACAGCGCAGACTATATACAGACAGCTCAGATGACATATATACAGACAGCTCAGACTATATATATACAGACAGCGCAGACTATATACAGACAGCTCAGATGACATATATACAGACAGCTCAGACTATATATATACAGACAGTTCAGACTACATACATACAGACAGTTCAGACTACATATATACAGACAGTTCAGACTATATATATACAGACAGTTCAGACTACATACATACAGACAGTTCAGACTACATATATACAGACAGTTCAGACTACATATATACAGACAGCTTAGACTACATATATACAGACAGCTCAGACTATATATATATATATACAGACAGCTCAGACTACATACATACAGACAGCTCAGACTACATACATACAGACAGTTCAGACTACATATATACAGACAGTTCAGACTACATATATACAGACAGTTCAGACTACATATATACAGACAGTTCAGACTACATATATACAGACAGCTCAGACTACATATATACAGACAGTTCAGACTACATATATACAGACAGTTCAGACTATATATTGTCACGACTCGACATATTGAACCCAATGTGCAGATAATGACAATCGGCAGACAGATCTTGTTTAAACCCAGTTTGGGTATATTTAATAATAAGAGAATAGTCAGATATTCAGGCAGGGGTTGTTGCATGGGAGGAGTACTCATACAGTCCAGGGGCGTGCCCGGGAGAGGAGAGTCAGACAATACACGGGTACAGGGTAGTCAGCCAGGTAGAGATCAAAATGGGTGCATGTCCTCATACGTTCCGGGAAAAGGCAAGGAGAGTTGTCAGGCAGGCAGGGGTCAGAGCACGTCTTAGCGAGAGCCAGAGAACAGGGTGAAGAGCCAGGTAGGACTGTGCGGAAGTAAGACAACAAGGGTTAGACACGGTCGAAGAACAATGGACTAGAGAACAATACGAGAGAGCAGAATAACACGACTAACTGGGAAATACGAAGTTACGATCTGGCAGCCTCTCAGCTTTTACAAACAGCTTGTTCTCTAACAACCGTTGCAGAACTAGGCGGACATGCTGCTGGTGAGACTCAAGGTCCTTGAGTCTCAAAATGTCATCAAGGTACACAAAAACGAAATATCCATTCCTGTCTCTGAGAACGTCGTTAACAAGATTTTGGAATACCGCTGGAGCGTTGGTGAGACCAAAAGGCATGACTAGATATTAAAAATGACCGATAGGGGTATTGCACACCGTTTTCCATTCATCATCCTTCCGAATGTGAACAAGGTGGTATGCGTTACGCAAATCCAGTTTGGAAAACACAGTAGCACCGTGTAGAGGACCGAAGGCAGAACTGATGAGAGGTAGTGGATATGTATTCTTCACAGTAATGTTATTGAGGCCTCTATAATCAATGCACAGTCTCAGCGTCCCGTCTTTCTTACAGACAAAAAAGAACCCCGCCACCACGGGGGACGACGAAGGACGAATCCAGCCTCCCCTCAGTGACTCTTGGATATATTTCTCCATAGCTGCACGTTCTGGGAGAGAGACATTAAACAAGCGACTACTCTGCAGAGGTGCTCCCGGCAACAGATTAATAGCACAATCGTAAGGCCGATGGGGTGGTAAAGACATAGCTCTTTCCTTCGAAAATACCGTGGCTAAATCATGATAATGCACCGGAACGTTAGACAGATTCGCCACTTTGACCGGAAGCGACGAGTGGGCGGAATGTAAACAGCTAGCGTGGCAGTAACTGCTCCAAGACAATTTGGGGACTATGCTTTCTAAGCCATGGAAAACCTAACACTAAAGGTGTATGAGGACAGGAGATGACGTACAATCGAATCTCCTCCCGATGGTTACCGGATAACAACAACGTGACGGGAATGGTCCTAAACTTAATTTGGGCTAACGGCATGCCAGTAAGAGCCTTGGCCTCTAGAGGGAACTCAAGCGGTGTCATTTCAATTCCCAAAGAGCGAGCCGCTTCTCTATCAATGAAGTTCTCATCTGCTCCGGAATCGTTTAAGGCTGCAAACATACAGTACGAGACTGGTCATGAACAACAAGCGTAGCATCAACTTGAGGACGTGACTGAGAGAATTAATACCAGCCTGATATTTTGCTCGACATGAACCGACCACAGTAGAAACAAGCGTTATTGTTGAGGTTCCTTTCCTCCGTAGACAGACTGGCACGCCCCAGTTGCATGGGTTCCGGTTCGGAAACACTCAGAGGAACGAAGTGGCGTGGTTCGAACTCGTAGGCACTCGTCCGGTGTCGACGGGGCTCGGGAAACGACACAGAACTTGACAGAGACGCTTGGGTGAACGCAGGTGTATTCGATCTGCCTCGCCATATGGATATCTGGTCCGTAACTTTAATAGCTAGTTGAATGGTCTCGTCCAGCATAGTCACCTTTGTCTGCCGACATCTCGGTTCACCCCACACTGGAAAGCGTTGGCGAGAGCGCTATCATTCCAGCCTGTTTCAATGGCTAATCCCTGGAACTGGGAAACAAACTCACGGATGGAGAGTCTATCCTGGCGGAGATTACGCAAAAGGTGACCGGCTTTCTGGCCCCGCACGGGGTGATCAAAAACTTGTTTGAGTTCACAGCGGAAAACGCAACAAAAGACTGGGAGATGGGTGAACCTCGCTCGAAGAGCGCATGAAAAAACTTAGGGGGGGACCTTCTAACAAGTTCACCAGGTAAGCTATCCTGGCCGCTTCGTTAGCTAAACGAATCGGCTGTGCATTAAATGTTAACATACATTGTGTCAAAAGCTGACCACAGGTGTCTGGGTCTCCATAATATTTCGCCAGCGGTGGAAGGTGAGGTTCGGGAACCTGGAAGGGTGAGGGCAATGGCTGGGCAGTGGGGCTAATATTATCGGGTTCCGAGGAAGTAGACGCTGTGATGAGGAGTTTAGGTGGAACGGTACTTGCAACAAGCTCCTTAACCTGAGCAAACAGTATCCACTAGCTCCTTTAGTTGGCCACTAGTGGGAGCATGCTCCAGATGAGCAGCGACTTGGTCTAACTGAATAGAGTGTTGATTAATCGTCTCACCTTGGCTGGAGATGAAGTACTGCAGTCGAGCCAAGTCCCCGGCGTCCTTGCTTGCCGGGTTAATTTTGGTCAGATCGTACTATCACGGTTGTGGTTGCAACCCAATGTACAGGCAAGAAGACACAGTAGGCAAAACCCAATATGGGTATATTTAATAGGGTGGTCGAATGTACAGGCATGGGTCGGTACACAGGGGAAATTCTCGTAGTGTCAAGGAGATACACAGGGGCATGACTGTCATACAGACGGGGTGAATAAGCAGGAGCAGTTGTCGTCAGAGCAGTACTTTGTGAACCAGGCCAGTGTCTCCAGGTCTTAGCCGACAGGTCGGTGTCTCCAGGCTTCACCGTGCAGGCTAGGAGAGAATATGAGAATAGAGATTAGAACAAGGTTGTGAGCAAGGCCAGTGTATCCAGGTCTTCACCTGCAGGTCAGTGTCTCCAGGTCTTAACCAGCAGGCCAGCGTCTCCAGAAGGGGCGGAGCTAGGGGGTGGCTACCTGGGCTCAAGCCCCGGATGTATTCTGAAAAGCCCCGAATCTATTTAAAAAAAAAAAAAAAAAAAAAAAAATTTCTTTTTTACAATTCATCATTGTTACATGAAAATATGTTTGCACCAGATTTAGCAGAAGCTAATTTCCATCTGTGGTCTATCCAGCTGCTAACTGTATTTGAGTGAGTTAAGTCTTGGTGTTATGGTAGACTCAGACCTAAGCTTTAAATCACAATCAACAAGTTGACAAAAACTTAATTCTTCCACCTTAGAAACATAGCTAAAGTACAGCCATTTATAAATCAAAAGGACGCTGAAAACCAGATCCATGCCTTTATCTCAAGCCAACTCGACTACTGTAATGCACTCCTTACCGGCCTCCCGAAAAAATACGATGATAACTATTTTATTGCAATGCACTATTGCATTATTTTATTCTATTTTACTAACTATTTTATTGCACTGCACTATTTTACTTTGTATCAGTGAATCATAGACGCCTGGCCATAAGAGCATTCGGAGCATCTCTGCTCTCCCACTATTGAACTTGGGGGAGCAAAGGTATGATCTTGCTCCACCACTTTTTGATTATATGAAAAATATGATATATCCCCCCCCAATATATAAATCTAACCATAACTACGTTATGGTTAACTGAGTTTTATAGTGAAAAGAGCAGCTTTATTGGTCAAGATTGAAGGCTCTATATTGCAGGAAATTGCACGTACAGGTTCATTAAATTCAAAAAAATTTAAACCACCCCTTGCCTGCAATTTTTTTTTTTTAAAGTAAAAAAAAAAAAAAAGGGGGGGGGCCCATCTGGGCTAAGCCCCGGATCTCCTACAATCCTAAATCCGCCCCTGGTCTCCAGGTCTTCACCGTACAGGCTAGGAGCAGATTAGGTCAAGGACGATGAACACGAGATCCAGGCGAACAACTTAAGCAACAGAGTAGAGACAAGAACATAGTAACATGACTAACGTGGTACGAGAGTTTATGATCTGACAGTTTCTCTACGTTTGGGGGGCGGGTTTATATACCCAGATGCACTCTGCCTCCAGACCGTAGATCAGCTGTCTCGTGACACACCACCTGTTACTAGTTAACGATAATGAGAGCAGTAGAGTGGTAGAGTGAACAGAGAGAGGCAGGAGCACTGACATGGTAGAACCATGACATAAATGGTTTTGGCAAAAAAGTTTAGTCCTGTGAGACAGCCTCAATATATTATATACTGTTCTTTTTTTGTATTTAATTTTTTTATTATTTTTTAAACAAACACATAAACAAACATGACAATACATGATAAGATATACAAGTATTAGTTGACAGTGCACATCCAATGAAATCACCATTTAGTTAATTGTCTTATACAGGATATACCTGTATACTGTTCTGTAGTTACTGAAACTGATTGAATATGGCACCGCCCCACCTACTGTAGAATCATTTTCACCAGCCGCCACTGGGTCCAATATGTCCAAAACTTCAACGGAGAGTCTGTCTGCTTTCAAGGCGCTGACACAATCAATGAAACTACTTGACCGTTTGAATCAAGATGTCGGCATTCAGAGAGCAGGCAGACAGACTCAATTTTGAGTTTGACAAACAAGTTGGCTAGGTTTCATGGTTAGGCACCATGGAATGTATTGAAAATGTAAATAAATAAATAATAAATATGTATGAATGGTTTATTTTGAACAACAAAAAATATCAAGAAATTACAATGTGAAAGAATAAAGTAAGATCATATAATATATAATTGTCTTCCAACAAAGTAATCTGCAAACAAAATCACTTGACGATCAGTCCATCGATCAATATACAATCATTACTGTTAGTAAATAATAAGTTATTGTACATTCAATAGGCTACTGTCCATCTAGTATCTTTAGAAAGCTAAAGGTATATGCTGACTAGATCAGAACAAAACTGTAACAAGTGAAGATATGATGTAGCTGTCAGAGTGTTTTGGAAAATAGAGAAATCCATAACACTAACGATGGCAGCAACAACCACACTATTTGCTACAAAACAAACATATTCAGAGAAAAATTATTAAATGTGATGTCATTTTATGTTGAGTAAAATCTACTTAATCTTGAGGTTAAATGTCACTTTTGTGACAGGTGACAGGTGACAGGATGTGACAGGATCTCTTCTAAAAGGCTGGGAATCGTGCGGTGAGTGGTTGCCATGGTAACTACGGTGACACATGCGTAGAAGCTGGTCTAGTCACAAAATTGTCACAAAATGGGCCTGTTTGACCAAATGAACCAGTCTGTGTTATCAGCAATTTGTGTTATCAGCAATTTACCAGTGACTGAATATGAAAGAAAAACAATGACAGATTCTCAGATACAGATGACTCCCTGTTCAAAGGGGGTCAGGTCTTGTTAAGTCACCATTATCAAGATGGAAGCACAGTGAACCGACTTCTCTTCAGACAGTCTTTGATGGCGTCACCTGACCGGGGACCCACGTTCCTTGGAGTGCAGGTTTAGCGGCTGTGATATGAAGCTACTGTCTCATGACCAACTGGGGACCAGCTTGACTTTACTCAGAGAAACTAATCCACTGGCACTGAAACCTGCAAGACGGCTCCATTTATTACCAAGGCTAATGTGTGTGTGTGTGTGTGTGTGTGTGTGTGTGTGTGTGTGTGTGTGTGTGTGTGTGTGTGTGTGTGTGTGTGTGTGTGTGTGTGTGTGTGTGTGTGTGTGTGTGTGTGTGTGTGTGTGTGTGTGTGTGTGTGTGTGTGCGTGTGCGTGTGCGCGTGCG
>NC_140183.1:21443966-21466466 GCF_963971535.1 Notolepis coatsorum | reverse complement strand
CCTGTCTCTGTTACAACCTGTCTCTGCTACAACCTGTCTCTGCTACAACCTGTCTCTGTTACAACCTGTCTCTGCTACAACCTGTCTCTGCTACAACCTGTCTCTGTTACAACCTGTCTCTGCTACAACCTGTCTCTGTTACAAACTGTCTCTGTTACAACCTGTCTCTGTTACAACCTGTCTCTGTTACAAACTGTCTCTGTTACGACCTGTCTCTGTTACAACCTGTCTCTGTTACAACCTGTCTCTGTTACAACCTGTCTCTGTTACGACCTGTCTCTGTTACAACCTGTCTCTGCTACAACCTGTCTCTGTTACAACCTGTCTCTGTTACAAACTGTCTCTGTTACAACCTGTCTCTGTTACAACCTGTCTCTGTTACAACCTGTCTCTGTTACAACCTGTCTCTGTTACAACCTGTCTGTCTGGTCTCACACACCTACAAATCTATGAGAGGGAGAGAGTAGGATTAGTGTACAGTAGGATTACAACTGAACATAAGCCACACATACTGATAACTCTATGAACCAGACATACAGAGATATGTTGAGGTTAAGTCTCTCTCTCTCTCTCTCTCTCTCTCTCTCTCTCTCTCTCTCTCTCTCTCTCTCTCTCTCTCTCTCTCTCTCTCTCTCTCTCTCTCTCTCTCTCTCTCTCTCTCTCTCTCTCTCTGACATCCCGGTCGTCCCCGGTCACCTAACTTCCCCGGTCACCTAATGTCCAATTCACCTAACGTCCAGGTCACCTAACGTCCAGCTCACCTAACGTCCCGGTCACCTAACATCCCGGTCACCTAACGTCCAAGTCACCTAACGTCCAAGTCACCTAATGTCCATGTCACCTAACATCCAAGTCACCTAACGACCTGGTCAGCTAATGTTCAGGTCACCTAACATCCAGGTCACCTAACGTCCAAGTCACCTAATGTCCAGGTTACCTGCCATATAGGTCACCTAACGTCCAGGTCCACCACTGTTTTTTTTTGTTTTGTTATCTTTTTCCCCCTTATTTTTTCCGTTTTTTTCTCCCATCCCAATGTTAGTCGTTATGCCAATTCCCAATCCCCTTCCTGGTCGTTACACACTCTACCCCCTACCGTCGGTCTGGGAGGGGCGGAGACTATCACATGCTTCCTCCGACACATGTGTACCCAGCCCACTGCTTCTTTTCACCTGGCAGTGCGGACTCTCACTGGGAGAGTGTAACGTGTGGAAGGTCACACTACCTCTCCCAGATCCTTCCCTTGCTGTGCAGGCGCCCCGACCGAACTGTAGGAGTCGCTGTTTTACAACGACCAGGACCCAACCTCGCCGGGTTTCCTAACCGTTTAACACTGCCAATTGTGTTAGTATGGACGGTCGGCCAACCCGGAAGCACCACAGCTGGATGGTGGTAGACAGATGCTTAGTCCGCTGCACTACCCGGCCGCCCAGGTCCACCACTGTTGACAGCAAAGTGAGAAAAGACCATCAACATGAAGAGACACAGGGTCCTGTGGTGTCCTCACTGAATATGGTGAGAAATACCACAGGCAGACTGAACTAGACTTCCTCTCCTCTCTCCTCTCCTCTCTTCTCCTCTCCTCTCCTCTCCTCTCCTCTCCTCTCCTCTCCTCTCCTCTCCTCTCCTCTCCTCTCCTCTCCTCTCCTCTCCTCTCTTCTCCTCTCCTCTCCTCTCCTCTCTGGTAAACAAGAATACCCTGAAGACTCTGGCAGGAGCACTCATTCAGGGGTACTACGACTATGCTTGCACCTCATGGTACCAAAGCACCTCAAAGGCGCTAAAAACAAAATTACAAACATCTCAAAACAAACTGGTCAGACTACTGCTTGACCTTACTCCTAGAACCCACCTCACCCCTGCCCACTTTGACAACCTAGGATGGCTTAGAGTAGACGACAGAGTACAGCAACTTGCAATGGGCCTGGTCTACAAGATACACTACACGACCAAGGTACCCATGTACATGTCAAAATACTTCCCAAAGGTCAGTGAATACCACGATCACAACACCAGAGGGAGCTCCACAAATCATGTTAAACCCAGATTCGGCTCAAATAAGGGACTAAACACGCTTCGCAATTATGCCACATCAATGTGGAACGCCCTACCCAAAGCTGTAAAGGAATGTGGATCACTACCCACTTTCAAAACCTCTCTCAAGGGACACCTACGGGAGACTGCAATTCAACACTGGCCCCTGTAAATATCCTAACCCAACCCCCTCCAATGTACAGTCATTTACCTAGTATGGTTTTGTCAATAGTCCAATGTACAATTTTGTTTGTTTGTACAGTGTCCCCCCCCCCCCCCCCCTCAATGTACAGTTTTGCTTGTATATACAGTGTGCCCCCCCCCCCCAACCACCTCCAATGTAGATTACCCAGTATGGTTGTCAATATCCCAGTGTACCCAACCCCCCCCCCCCACCCAACCTCCTCCAATGTACAGTTTCTACGTCAAATGTATATACTGCCTTTTCCTGACTCCTTCTGTATCACAAACAGTACTGTATTTGCAAATCTGGTATGTCATAAATGTATAGATGTAGCAGTACTGACTATCTGTATGTCATGTATGTCATATATGTCCTGATGAATTGAAAATGGGGGACCCTGATGTAAACAAGACGAAAGTCTTTCTCTGGTCTGCATCCCCTTAACAATTGTGTGTATTGAGCTGTACTGTATTGTACCCATTCTGCAATCTGTTAATAAAGTTTTCAATCAATCAATCAATCAATCCTCTCCTCTCCTCTCCTCTCCTCTCCTCTCCTCTCCTCTCCTCTCCTCTCCTCTCCTCTCTTCTCCTCTCTTCTCCCCTTTCTCCTCTCCTCTCTTCTCCTCTCTTCTCCTCTCTTCTCCTCTCCCCTCATCTCCTCTTATCTCCTCTCCTCCCCCCCCAACTTGTCCCCCCCCCCCATCGAGCCGTTATCAGGAGCGAGCAAGCGGCGAAGGCAAACGCAGGGAAAATAATTACCCTGTTCCTCAGCCAGCTGGTTGGTTCATAAACACGCAATTATGATTTCATGGCAGTCCATTATATACAAGCCACTCCGGGGCAGAGAGCCTCACCACGGCACCATCACTGAAAACATCTTAAACACTCGGCTAACGCTAATACCTCGCCCGCTGAATGCAATTTTCTGATTTGCTTGCCGGCTCCTCAATAAGAAATCAATTAGGGCCTTGAGAAATATGAGCAAAAGTCTGCAGCGAGCATCCTGTAAAGCCGTTGTGCTTGGCCTGTGTGTGTGTGTGTCTGTGTGTGTGTGTGTGTGTGTGTGTGTGTGTGTGTGTGTGTGTGTGTGTGTGTGTGTGTGTGTGTGTGTGTGTGTGTGTGTGTGTGTGCGTGCGTGCGTGCGTGCGTGCGTGCGTGCGTGCGTGCGTGCGTGCGTGCGTGCGTGCGTGCGTGCGTGCGTGCGTGTGTATACACCAAGGGTGGCCAACCAGTCAGAGACTAAGAGCCACAAAAATGACTGTGGTACCACAAAGAGCCACACCATATACCAGCGTTTCTCTTTTTTTCTTTTTTTTCAGTCACGGCACCCTTCATGTGTTTATAGGTCCCACCCTCTGGCCTCTGAAGTTGCTAATGTCTTTTTTATTTGGGCCTCACATGGTTTAAAGTACCCTGTGAGACCCACGTTGCAAAATTACAAAATCACTTTTAGCCATTTAAAAAGAAAAGTCTGTAAATGGCGGCCCCTTTTCCGCTTGCCCTGTGGGTTCCATGTTAGGGCTTGTCTGTTGATGGTACTTGCGGGCTTTCGCATGGTGTGGCCTATCCAGCGCCATCTGCGTTTCTTAATTTCTTCTTCTGCGGGCAGCTGGTTTGTTCTCTGCCAGAGTTTGCAGTTGCTGATGGTGTCTGGCCATTGGATGTGGATGATCTTCCGCAGGCAGACCGGCCAGCACCACAGAACCCACCAGACATCGCACAGGCTGACACAGACCTACCCATAGCCTGCAACACACCAACCAGGGAAGAAATTAGGAAGGCTATCAAGCAGCTGAGGAACGGAAAGGCTGCAGGACCAGACAACATCCCTGCGGAGGCACTGAAGTCAGATATAGAAATCAAATCAAATTCAAATCAAATTTATTTATAAGGCCCGACAACACACGTTAATGTCCCCATGGGCCGTACAGGTCTTCTTTAAAAAAGTCAAGAAGAAAACATAACAATAAGTCAAGAACAGAACAAGAACACCATAAGGTCAAAAAAATTTAAGATAAATGAAAGAATGCAAGCACTCCCAGACATACCCCACGCGAAGGTAAGGAAAAACTCACTAAAACCTAACAATAGGGAAAAATGCTCCACAGGCAGTGTGGAGGAGAGAAACTGTAGAAGGGCCATTCAAGGGGGGATCTCCCTTCTTAGATGTCGGTGATAGTAGTGTTGCAGACTAGCAGTTGGTAAGCATGCACTCAAGTGTGTAGTGAAACACAGATGAGTGCATGCAATAGCAACTGAACATTTTGAAAGATTAAAGATAGAGCTAATAGCGATAGCAACTGAACATTTTGAAATATTGAAGATAGAGCTGATAGCGGATCTATTTGAGGCACAGGGGCGGCGTGCGTGCGTGCGTGCGTGCGTGCGTGCGTGCGTGTGTATACACCAAGGGTGGCCAACCAGTCAGAGACTAAGAGCCACAAAAATGACTGTGGTACCACAAAGAGCCACACCATATACCAGCGTTTCTCTTTTTTTCTTTTTTTTCAGTCACGGCACCCTTCATGTGTTTATAGGTCCCACCCTCTGGCCTCTGAAGTTGCTAATGTCTTTTTTATTTGGGCCTCACATGGTTTAAAGTACCCTGTGAGACCCACGTTGCAAAATTACAAAATCACTTTTAGCCATTTAAAAAGAAAAGTCTGTAAATGGCGGCCCCTTTTCCACTTGCCCTGTGGGTTCCATGTTAGGGCTTGTCTGTTGATGGTACTTGCGGGCTTTCGCATGGTGTGGCCTATCCAGCGCCATCTGCGTTTCTTAATTTCTTCTTCTGCGGGCAGCTGGTTTGTTCTCTGCCAGAGTTTGCAGTTGCTGATGGTGTCTGGCCATTGGATGTGGATGATCTTCCGCAGGCAGACCGGCCAGCACCACAGAACCCACCAGACATCGCACAGGCTGACACAGACCTACCCATAGCCTGCAACACACCAACCAGGGAAGAAATTAGGAAGGCTATCAAGCAGCTGAGGAACGGAAAGGCTGCAGGACCAGACAACATCCCTGCGGAGGCACTGAAGTCAGATATAGAAATCAAATCAAATTCAAATCAAATTTATTTATAAGGCCCGACAACACACGTTAATGTCCCCATGGGCCGTACAGGTCTTCTTTAAAAAAGTCAAGAAGAAAACATAACAATAAGTCAAGAACAGAACAAGAACACCATAAGGTCCAAAAAATTTAAGATAAATGAAAGAATGCAAGCACTCCCAGACATACCCCACGCGAAGGTAAGGAAAAACTCACTAAAACCTAACAATAGGGAAAAATGCTCCACAGGCAGTGTGGAGGAGAGAAACCGTAGAAGGGCCATTCAAGGGGGGATCTCCCTTCTTAGATGTCGGTGATAGTAGTGTTGCAGACTAGCAGTTGGTAAGCATGCACTCAAGTGTGTAGTGAAACACAGATGAGTGCATGCAATAGCAACTGAACATTTTGAAAGATTAAAGATAGAGCTAATAGCGATAGCAACTGAACATTTTGAAATATTGAAGATAGAGCTGATAGCGGATCTATTTGAGGCACAGGGGCGGCGCAAAGAGGGTCACGTCCTCCCCGTCTTAGTCACGGGACATTCAACACTCCGGTCATTGCTCAGGGACAGCCGGAGACAGGGAGATAGGGGCGGCGCAGAGAGGGTTGCGAACTCCCCGACATCATCAGAGAAACCACGGTGAAGATGCTCCACCCACTCTTCATGAAGATATGGGAGGAAGAAGACGTGCCAGGAGATTGGAAAGAGGGCTATCTCATCAAGATCCCAAAGAAAGGCGACCTTAGCAATTGTGCAAATTACAGAGGGATCACACTGCTATCAGGGAAAGTTTTTAACAGAGTCATCTTGAACAGGATGAAGGACCTCATCGATGCACAACTCCGCGATGAGCAAGCTGTTTTCCGCAAGGACCGATCCTGCACAGACCAGATTGCAGTGCTGCGCATCATCGTGGAGCAGTTGATAGAGTGGAACTCGCCCCTGTACATAAACTTTGTGGACTATGAGAAAGCCTTTGACAGCCTAGACAGAGAGACCCTCTGGAAGCTTCTCCGACATTACGGGGTGCCGACCAAGATTGTTTCCATCATCAGGAACTCCTATGAGGGACTAACATGCAAGGTGGTCCACGGAGGGCAGCTCACAGAGGCATTCCAAATGAGGACCGGGGTCAGACAAGGTTGTCTGCTCTCGCCCTTCCTCTTCCTGCTGACCATTGACTGGATAATGAAGACCTCCACAGCACAGAGAAGGTACGGGATTCAGTGGACACCTTGGACGCAACTGGACGACTTGGACTATGCTGAAGATTTGGCACTGTCGCACACCCAACAACAGATGCAGGAGAAGACCAACAACGTGGCATCCACTTCCGTGCAAGTGGGACTCAACATCCACAAAGGCAAGACTAAGATCCTCAAGACCAATGCAGCAAACAACACCAACGCAATCATGCTGGATGGCGAGGCTTTTGAAGAAGTTGAAGCCTTTACCTACCTTGGCAGTATTATTGACAAGCAGGGCGGCACAGATGCTGACGTTAGAGCACGAATAAGGAAAGCACGTACAGCATCGGTGCAATTACGGAACATCTGGAGCTCAAAAGAACTGACTTCCAAGACCAAAGTCAGATTCTTTAACACCAACGTCAAGGCAGTCCTACTATACGGAGCAGAGACGTGGAGAACTACAGCTGCAACCATCAGGAAAGTGCCTCACAATGCTATTGGATAGTAAATGTGTTTATAGGTCCCACCCTCTGGCCTCTGAAGTTGCTAATGTCTTTTTTATTTGGGCATCACAGGGTTAACCTTAAGCCCGAGCGGCCCGGTACTGGACCACAAATGACATCACGCCATAAATCCATCTCTACATAATGTTGCATTTTCTTTTCAAATTAAGCCAAGGGTAAAGACCCTAACCCTGTCAAAACAGCAGTCAAAGTGTATATTTTCAGCATTACGTTTGTTTACCAATGAGTTTAACTGTTATTAGTGAAATATAAGATTATAGAAATCTCCAGGCATTGAGTCGGAAACCGGCACATATTGATTGGAGGAAGTGGCGCAGCCAAAAGTGAGTGTAGTCTTTTGAAGGAAGAGACCCAGGGCTTTCCATTGGGCTTTAAAAATTTTAAAAACTACACTACCCAGCTCAAAGTAGCCCCTGTCAAACATCTGACTTCTGGATTAATACATTTTTTCTCTTATTTTTCGGGATTATCTCCCACAAACTTGAACGTTATTGCCATAAATCAGAATGCAGTTAGTTTCTCTATCTTTCTGTGAACGTCTAGCAAAAAAAAGGCCTTGCAATCTGATGCCGGAGAAATTGACATTATAGTAACTGTACTCACAGTATATTTCATTCACGGTTTGTGAATTACGCCCAGGCACGTTGGAAGGGGTGGTGCGGGGGGTGCGGCTGCAAAGAATATAAAAAAATAAAAGTATATATTTTTATAAAATATCTTTATTATTTTATGACGGTATTTATATATTTGTATATTATATACTGTAACTGTATAACTGTAACTGTAATACTGTATATTATAAGTGTATCCTGCTCAAAGCACTTCACCATTTTAATATTGTGTGTATTGAGCCGTACTGTATTGTAGCCATTCTCCAATCTGTTAAATAAAGTTTTCATTCATTCATTACACTACTGTACACCAGTCTCGGCGCCATGGGGGGGCATTCGCAGGCCATGCCCCCCCCCCCCCCCAGATGGCGCACTGTGCCCCTCCAAACGTCATGGGCAATTATTATTAAAAAATGTATATTAATTAAACATAAAAAAATATTTATTATAGTAATAGTCAGATGTTTTCCTTTATAAATATGCTATTTAGCCTATTAAACGAAATTAAACAAAAAAAAGTCTTAAAAGAAGTGTATGTTTGATCGCTGATTGGTGTGTGTGTTTGAATTTGTTATTGCGTAATTGGTCACGTTGAGTTGATGGGTAGGGCGTGACTGCGTGACTTGAGTGAGCGCGAAAAGAACAATAGAGTCAGTCAAATATAACACTTCTTGGAGACGGACATAAAATGGATATACGAAAATGGTTGCATGGTGGGGCAGGGGCACCTAAGGCTTCTTCACGGCCTCCTCCAATGCCTCCTCCTGGTGACGGTCCTCCAACATCTAACGTTGAAGTCTGCCAAGAAGCGCCCGGTGCTGCAGCTGGAGGTGCATCTGTTACAGCAGAAGCTAACGTGGTAGATGTTACAGCTGTGAAGCATATTATGGACCTGTCACGATCACCTATAATTGAGGCAGAGTTTGAAGTAGCAAAAGAGTTTTTCAAGACGGAAAGGGAATCACAGCCAATCGAGGAGGGGATCTGGACCACAAAGTACATTTTGTCACACTACCACAAATCTCTTGTGGCAATGCCCAGTGTATTGATTGCGTTCAAGCACGCATTAACCTTCGGCGCGTCCACCGCAATGTGCGAGAACTCGTTCTCAATGCTACGGAAAGTTTTTTCGGACCACAGATGGACAATGCTCCACAGACGAAAGGCCCAATTGGTTCAGCTGGCGTTTGAGAAAGACCTCACGCGAAAGTGTACCACGGAGTGGAAGGACACCGTCCTGAGGAGATTCAGTGCCACGACTCGCCGCCTCCAACTCTTCTAATGGGTAAGTCATATACTGTTTAATTTAAGCCCCTTGGCCCTTGTTATTATTAATAATACTTTCACTTGTTAATTTAAGCCCAGCCTCGGGCTATTTCATATTGTTTAATTTGTGTGTGTGCGCGAGACGCGAGTGTGTTTGTGACGTGAGAGAGAGAAAGAGAGAGAGAGAGAGACTGTCTTGTCTCTTATGCGCACTCATGTTTTGAAATGTGTGTTGGTTTGCGGGAAATTCGTTTGCTGAAGCCTATATTTTATTTAGGGAATGTATGCACACAAATAAAGTTCCTCTCACGGCGTTCTGAAAAAAAAATCTCAGAAAGGCTGCACCCCCTGCCGATTTAAAGTTCCAACGTGCCTGATTACACCTGGTCATACTAAATCCAGATTGAACTCTGCCATTGGAGAGGGGAGATTTGGCCCGATCCATAGATGTGTGACTTGGCCATAATATGGTCATTTTTAGACCTGATATTCTATATTCTATAATCATATTTAAAATTGCATGTGTCCGGATGGCAGAATTCAGTACTGTATAAGATAAGATATTCCTTTATTGATCCCCTTGGAGAAATTCAGGCATCATAGCAGCATGGGGGAGGGGGGGTAGTAAAAAGCACTGTAAACAATATAACAAATCAATATACTTAATATACATAACATATCTACAAAACCTTCTGTTTAATCATCTTCCCTTTATTCATTTGCTTAGATTTTCCAGGTCTGGTACATTTTTGCATGGTGTTATTCACAGTCAAAGATGACAAAAATTATTAAATATAATTGATATTCTCCTTTCATTCATTACAATTTACTCAAGCCTAGTAACAGACACAATATTTCTGAGATATTACTGGGAATACATTCCCTGAGATCCATAGATGTCCGTAGAATCAGATACCAAGAACATGCAAATGTGTGTGTGTGTCTGTATGTATACACTATATGTATGACCAGTGTATGTGTGACTACCAGAGTGTGTGTGTGTGTGTGTGTGTGTGTGTGTGTGTGTGTGTGTGTGTGTGTGTGTGTGTGTGTGTGTGTGTGTGTGTGTGTGTGTGTGTGTGTCTGTGTGTGTGTGTGTGTGTGTGTGTGTGTGTGTGTGTGTGTGTGTGTGTGTGTGTGTGTGTGTGTGTGTGTGTGTGTGTGTGTGTGTGTGTGTGTGTGTGTGTGTGTGTGTGTGTGTGTGTGTGCGTGTGTATCTGCAAACAAATGGTTTTGAGATGACTGACATTACAGGTGAGAGAGGTTTGAATAATAAGGTGCTGGGTGGTTCTGACATGACTGACATTACAGGTGAGATAGGGTTGAATAATAGGGTGCTGGGTGGTTCTGACATGACTGACATTACAGGTGAGAGAGGTTTGAATAATAGGGTGCTGGGTGGTTCTGACATGACTGACATTACAGGTGAGATAGCGTTGAACAATAAGGTGCTGGGTGGTTCTGACATGACTGACATTACAGGTGAGATAGCGTTGAACAATAAGGTGCTGGGTGGTTCTGACATGACTGACATTACAGGTGAGATAGCGTTGAACAATAAGGTGCTGGGTGGTTCTGAGATGACTGACATTACAGGTGAGATAGCGTTGAACAATAAGGTGCTGGGTGGTTCTGACATGACTGACATTACAGGTGAGATAGCGTTGAACAATAAGGTGCTGGGTGGTTCTGACATGACTGAAATGACAGGTGAGACAGGGTTGAATAATAAGGTGCTGGGTGGTTCTGAGATGACTGACATTACAGGTGAGACAGGGTTGTGGCTTGTGTGGGAACTCTTTCTCTTTTTACCAGCACTGTAGCCTCTTCTGGAGACAGGTAATGTTCACAGAACCGCTCCAGCACATCGGTGTATTTAGTCGACACCGACTCCCAGTCAACATTTGAGGCTATTGTTCATTTTGTACTCCAATGTAACTTCGAGCAGCAGTATCACCTCGCCGTCGGTCCAAATAAATTGTTCTTTCGTACTTTTTGCCATAGCTACTTACTCTTGTTGTCCTGTACAGTGACTAGCGGACACGCACGCTCTGTGTTTATAGCTCGCGACGAGTACCTGCCCGTGCATGCTCACTCAGTGTTGAATTCAATGATGAATGCCTGCCCGCGCTTGCAACATCATTGCCGTCTGACCTTGCTAGGGCTTCTGGCAACGAGGAGAGCTCAGGAGACAATGATCGTCTAACCTGACTGTGTATTTCACAAGTGAAAATGCAACATTGCTGTTTTCCTGTCGTGTAACCCTGGCCTCAGATGACAGTGCAGGTGAGACAGGGTTGAATAATAAGTTGCTGGGTGGTTCTGACATAATAAGATAAGATATTCCTTCATTGATCCCCTTGGGGAAATGCAGGCATCATAGCAGCATGGGGAGAGGAGGTACAGGTAGTAAAAACAAGCAGTGTAAACAATATAACAAGTCAATATAATTAACTAACTGAAATATACAGTATTCACATAAGGTGCAGTATGCATAAGGTAGTGTTATTGTCCTTTTTAGGTTCCTAGTGGTTGTAGTTGGATCTCTGGCAGCAGTCCCTGCCCAATGTTGTGGAGCATGATGGCCGCTGGTATGAAGGACTGGCCGAGGCGGTTAGTTGAGTGTCGGGGGGGGTATGAGTCTGTGACTGAACGTGCTTCTCATCTTGACTAGCTCGCCGTAACTCATACCCAATTGCACATAGCCAAGCCTTGCACCTTACCTTACCACCACAAGGTGGCACCACAAGCTACCTCATCCCATTTATATTTATATTGTAATGTAACTACTCTGCATTGTATATTGTACATATGTATATTGAAATGTTTTGTCTTGTTTACACTTGTTTAAGTACTTGTGTGGTAAATATTGACGTTGAATTTCATAATTAATATGTGTGAATAAATTAGAGACCCATAATGTAAAGCCAGATGTACCTTTCAATAGCAGAGTGGACTCAGTGGCTAAACAGGCTCAACGGTCAGTAGAGACAGTTGCATCAGATAACAACAGCAACAGTTATTTCAACCCCCACTCAAGCAATGACTAAATTAGAGCAACAAACAACACCTTCTCGAATTGACTGTATGTAAATGAAGAAGCAGAGACAGCTGGGTTGACCACAGGGCAGACCAGTTTAGACTTGTTGAAGAGATGATTAGTCATGGACACTAAGTCACAAACAAAGTTATCTATTAATCAACTGTTTAGTATCAAAAGAGTAAACCATAATATTAGAAATGGGTAAATTCATATATACGGGAGATACAGTTGGTAAAAGGTTTATTGGAACAGGCCTCTGTAATCAGTTGAGTTGAAAGACCACATCAAGGAAGGGGGGGCCATAAAGACCCCCCTTCTGATCACTGAGACCACATCAAGGAAGGGGGGGCCATAAAGACCCCCCTTCTTATCACTGAGGGAAGATGACATCACACCACCCCACCCGGAGACAAGAACCAACCCCCCCACAAGAAGACGCCGGATTGGACCAACCATATTAGTAAAATGTGCTATTATTGGCTAGAAATTATAGGATATAAGGGCCAACATAGTGTTATTCAGGAGCCCAGACCACCCCAACCCAGGTCTGCGGCTCCAACCTCTCCCCACCCAGAGACTACTGTGAGCTGATTGCATTTTACGTGAGTAAATCATGGGAAACACCAATGGTTGTTTATAGATTAGAGTAATGTACAGATCCCTGATCTGTAAACCAGATTTACTCATGTATAATGTGTACAGTAAATTCTCTATGTTCAAATTATGTTAACGAGTGACTGTTTTATGTACATATTGGGGTTTGAGATGCAAACCTTGTTGATTCCTGTACACAGCAGCCATGTTAATGTTGTCTGATAATCATTTGTATGTGAAAGGCAACCTTTTATTCACTCTTGGCCCGGGCTCAAATAAATCAGAAGAGTTGAACTACAGTTCTGGTTTGTCTGGCTACACGTTTATTCTTCATCTGCTTTAAGTCAGATGAGGAGATCAACACGTATGATCCCTTTCTCCTCCTTCCAGATAAGCAATCCCATTGTACTGTACTACAATAACCTTAGATTATTGTAGGATTCTGTAGGAATATACTACACTTGACTTTCTATTTTATACTTATTATACTTTTATAATTATCTATTTTTACCTAGCACACTCTCAGGAGCAGAACAGAAATAAGCATTTCATACAAAAGTATCCTGTATTTCTGTATGACAACTAATTGTCATGGTCAGGGCCCGGGCCTAACTCTGCCCCCATCCTGCCGCGCCCATATATGGGCAGCTTCCTGCTGCAGCATTCCCACGCTGCCAGACGAGCGTCAATCAGCGCGGCTGTGAGGGATTCCCTCATCAAGCAGCCCCTATATCACCCGACGGATCCTGTCGTCCCTCGTCGCAGTGTTAAACTGCCTACCTAGGTACGACGACTCAACCTCACATCCTTGCTCTCTCTGTGTGTAGGATGGCACACCTCCGGCCTACCCCCCACCCATGGACGTCACCAGCCTGGACGTAGCTTGGGATCACATGGAGTGACCTTCCTCTGTACATTTCACTATCTGCCTTGTCAATGCCTGGTACCTAATTAAACACCCTAAACCGCTCCATTCTCTCTCCTCCTGTGTTTGCTATTGGGCTCCGCAAGAACCCCTTCCTCACAGAACACTGTGACCAGATGTCGGACCCAGCACCACAGGACATCGGGGAATGGAGCAACAATATCCAGGCCACCATCACTGGACACGCCATTCTGGTAAATCAACACTCACAACTACTAGACGACACCATTGCCCAACTCGGCGCTCTCGCGTTTCGCTCCCAGGAACGAGACAGACAATTTGAGTGTTTTGATGCGTATGTCACTGCCCAGCTAGCTGCTCCACCTGTTGTCTCCCCACCTGTTGAATCCCCACCTGCTGTACCCCAGTACAGGGAGCCCCATGTATCCGTGCCAGAACGTTATGACGGAAACGTCTCTGGTTGTCGAGCCTTTCTTTTTCAATATTCATTAGTATTCGGGCAACAGCCACACACCTTCCAGAGTGAAAGATCCAAAGTCTAGATCCAAAGCTAGCACGGCCGTGACGTCACTTCAGGCAACTTATGCCTTATGCCCGTCCGGGTCATAGTACTACTGGGCTGGCTATATGGCTATATGGCTCCTGCTAACGTTAGCATTATGTCTACTGTCGTGAACCATTTTAAATCGGGCCATGCAAAAGAGTTTGGGGAATGAGTAAAATGTGCAGGTCCTCTTCTCAGACCTGTGGGGCAAAGCACTGCACACACATCATGCTGGCTAGCAAGCTACACGTCCTGGCATGTTGATACGATTTTAGCCCCACTCTGTGCATCAGTCACGATAGCTATGAGCTAACTAACGTTACAAGCTCAAACACCTTATAACTACTACTATTGTCGTGTCCATAAGTTCCTTGGCAGAATACTTGTGAGGACAAAGGTATACAAAGAGGAGAGAACCATTTTAAATCGGGCATTGTTATGAGTTTCAAGAATTCTGGCTACCAAGCTAAGCTAAGCTACGTTAGCTAACTTAGCTAGCTACTAACGTTATATACACAATATGTACAACGACACAATGATTTCCATTATTACAAATATGGTAACGTGGTTGTGGCTTTTACAAATAGTGGTTCGCTTTAGAGATCACGGAGCAATAGTGTTAGTGAAACAGATACATTTTCATTCATCACTCCTCGGCTAGTAGTAGCAAGGCTCTCTGCTTCCTGCCACTAGCTGTGTGTGACTCTCAGAGCCCCTCACTGCCCTGCACCTGATGTGACGTCAGCATTAAGATGACACACGCACGTTATTGATCCATGGATTAAAATATGCATGTGCGTGGAGCTTGTGGTTTGGTTGACAAAATGTTTGATAAAAACGCTAAAACTGGGTCAATTTCGATAAAAAAATTTCCCTCTTCATGAAAGTCAGCGTTGGCCTAGTCACATTGTTTATTGAACAAAAATACAACCTGCAAGTTGGCCTTTAAGAGTTTAAGGGATACATGTTATATATAGGAGGGAGAAAGGGAGGGAGAGAAATAATTGAGGAAGGGAGAGAAGGAGGAAAGGAAGGAGGAGGGATGGAGGGAATGAAGGGAGGGAGAGAAGGAGGGAGAAGAGGAGAAGAGGAGTATTGTTAGCAGGCTGACGGATTATGCAGTCTCCACGGGAGCCACCTCGGTGCATTGTGGGAGTTGCATCTCAGCACGGGGCGTGTCACTTCCTGGTAGGAACAGACCTCTCTGTTGGAGCAAAGTCTCCTGGGATATGGGGCTTTGAATTAGCGTTGCATTGTGGGAGCTGTGGTGTATTGTGGCAGTGATAGCCCAGCGAGTGTTGTGTCTGTGCTGTCCCACAGGCCCCTAACTTTTACCGTTACGCATATATACTGCCCTTCCAACTGAAAAATGTCAGGATAGAATCAAAATATTAGGTAAAGAGAGAGATGCCCCATATTCCATTGCAGTTTGCACGGCCTCCTCAGCGTGCCTCTCCACGGACCTATATATTTTATGCATAGCGTGGGTGGTGATGATGATGATGATGATAGAAACCGCTGTGGCGCATACAGTTGAATGCTGGTATTACACTCATTGAGGGACATGAAGAAGTCAAGTCCGATGGGATTTGGGAATCTCAAATACAAATCGGGATTGGAATAAAAAAGGCATTTATATTATATTATATTATATTATATATTGGGGTCTGTAGGGTAAGCACTTAATCCCTCCCCCCTGAACATTTATGGAGATGTATGGGCCTTTTAAGTCAGTGATAAAAGTGTCTTTCAAGGATAAGTGAGCTCCTGCACTGATTATTATAGTTCAATATTCAATATTTGATCACCAAAATCCCCCAAAAAGCATAAAAAGGGGGCCCCCCCGCCCGAAAAGGGCCCTTAAAAATCGTTAAAAGACACACAGGTATAGTGCCCTTTTCAGCCTTTGAGCACCTGCCCCTCTAAAGTCCTGTGCACGTCCCTGCATACACACACAAAGCCAAACAAAACAAAACAAAACAATCAAACAGAGAAAACAAAAGAAATCAGTACATCAGTAAAATTTCTTGTACAGTCTTTATGGTTGTATTCCGTTGGATGTCCTTTTCTTGTCACAGCAGCTCACAAATCTTGCTGCTGTGTTTGCACATTCTTGTATTTGAGTATGGGAGTTTTGAGTTATTGTCCATGTTTTCAAAGTCTCTTTGGGTGTTTGCAATTTGTGGGAAGTACATGTCTCTGATGTCTTGGTATAGTGGGCAGGTTGTTAAGAATTGGAGCTCGGTTTCCACCTCATCTTGTGTGCAGTGGGTGCATAGTCTGTCTTCGCTTGGGAGCCAGGTCTGCCTATGGCGGCCTTTCTCAATGGCTAGGCTGTGCTCGCTGAGTCTGTACCTAGTCAAGGATCTTCTTAGTTTTGGGTCAGTCACAGTGCTCAGGTATTCTGCCACTGTGTACTCTCTGTTTAGGGCCAAATAGCATTTCAATTTGCTCTGGTTTTGGGTTGATACTTTCCAATGTGTCAGATTTCAGTTTTCTTTTTGTTTTCTTATAATTTGATTTAGTCCAGTGTGGTTTCTGTCTGGTGGCTCTGCTTGTGTTTGTGAGCAGAGTCCCAGAACCATCTGGCTGAGTGGGCATCTATCGAGGGTCTCTCTGTGGGTAAGGGTAATGTTGTGGAGTGTGTCTGGGTCACTTTCTTTTAGGTGATTGTGGAATTTGAATGCTCTTTTTTGAATTTTGATGATTAGTGGGTATCTTCCTAGTTCTGCTCTGCATGCATTATTTTGTGTTTTCCGTTGGGTGCGGAGGATGGATTTGCAAAATTCTGCATGCAGAGTCTCAATTGGGTGTTTGTCCCATTTGGTGAAGTCTTGGTTTGCAAGTGGGCCCCAGACTTCACAACCATAGGAAATCAGTTCTATGACGGAGTCTAATATTTTGAGCCAGATTTTGATTGGAATGTCTAACTTGATGTTCCTTTTTATGGCATAAAAAGCCCTTATTGCTTTGTCTCTCAGGTCGTTCACAGCTTGGTTGAAGTTCCCTGTAGCACTGATGTTTAGGCCGAGATAGGTGTAGTTTTTTGTGTGTTCTAGGGAAATTGTGTCTAGGAGGAATTTGTGTTTTTGTTGTTGTAGGCTGGGCCTTTTTTGGAATATCATAATTTTAGTTTTGTTTAGGTTTACTGTCAGTGCCCATGTCTGGGAGAATTTGTGCAGAAGGTCAAGGTGCTGTTGTAGCCCTTCTTTTGTTGGGGACAGCAGCACCAGGTCATCTGCAAACAGTAGGCATTTGACTTCTGTGTTTGCTAGGGGGATGCCAGGTGCTGCAGTTGGTTCCAATGTTTTTGCCAGTTCATTTATGTATGTTGAAGAGGGTTGGATTCAAACTGCACCCCTGTCTAACCCCACGGCATTGAGGAAAGAAGTCTGTGTTTTTCCTCAATCCTCACCTGTGTTGTTGGTGTACATTGACTTTATGAGGTTGTAGGTTTTCCCTCCAATGGCACTATCTAACAGTTTGTACAGCAGACCCTCGTGCCAAATTGAGTCAAATGCTTTTTGGAAGTCAACGAAACAGGAGTATACTTTGCTTTTATTTTTATTTATTTGGTTGTCGATTAGGGTGCTGAGAGTGAGAATGTGGTCTGTTGTACGGTGATTTGGTAGGAAGCCAATCTGTGATTTGCTCAAGGTATTGTTGTTTGTGAGGAAATGTATGAGTCTGTGGTTAATGATCATACAGAGGATTTTCCCAAGGTTGTTGTTGACACAGATCCCACTGTAATTGTTTGGGTCAGATTTGTCTCCATTTTTGTGGAGTGGTGTTATGAGCCCTTGGTTCCAAATATTGGGGAAGATCCCGGAGCTAAGGACAATGTTAAGGAGTTTTAGTATAGCCAATTGGAATTTGGAGTCTCTCTCTCTCTCTCTCTCTCTCTCTCTCTCTCTCTCTCTCTCTCTCTCTCTCTCTCTCTCTCTCTCTCTCTCTCTCTCTCTCTCTCTCTCTCTCTCTCTCTCTCTCTCTCTCTCTCTCTTACCCCCTGCGATCGATGCACTCCTCAAGCCTGGACTCACATCAAAGCCCTCGTCCCCTCTTCCACACTGAAGGTTGGCTGATCCACAGGTAACCTTTTCTCTTTCATTCCACATCTCTCTCTCTCTTTCTCTATCTCTCTCCCCATCTCTCCATCTCTCTCTCTCCATATCTCTCTCTCTCTCTGCACTCCTCTCTCCCTCCGCTGCCTCCCTCAGAACCCGGAGAGCATCAAAGAGTGCCGGGCCCTGTGCCAGGGCCCCCCTGCTAGGATCCAACCCTGGCCCCCCTGCCAGCACCAACCCCCCTACACCACCACCCCACCCCATCCCCCAAACCTGTGCACACATGCACACACACACACACACACACACACACACACGCAAGCACGCACGCACACACACACACGCACACACACACACACACATACACACACACACACACACCTCACACAGACACACACACACACACACACACACACACACACACACCTCACACAGACACACACACACACACACACACACACACACACACACACACACTCACACACCTCCCGCTAGGCTCTCATCCGTGGCAGCAGCCGCACGCTGGCTACGCATACTGTAAACAACAAACTGTCAACAAGGCTCAAGTGATGTGCCGTGTGATGTGACCTATGGAACAGGAGCCTGGCTGTGCCACGGGGGCCAGGGCCCAGCAGGGGACGACATGGCTCCACGGGGCCAGGAACAACATGGATGTGACTGGGTGTGGCTCAGGTATATAGTGTATGTATGGTTTACTTTTTACAAGGATAGATACAATCACACTGATATATTACAAGCAACAGCTTGTTCTTTGCAACAGTGATGCTAATGGTAGCCCTTTTCACTAGATGAAAGAAACTATTGTCAAGTCAAGTTTTGTTTATTTCTCACATATAAAGTACATGTACATTACAGTGAAATGCTTGGTTCTGTATGAGCCCCCTTTTATAATGTAATTCATACAGTAAAAAAGTTAAAAGAATGAAGTCCAAACACAATACAAAATCTACAATACAATATACAATATACAAACTAAAGTACAACCTAAAGTACAAAATTAAGTACAAAATGCAAACTTTTTTTTAAATAAATTTTTTTTATGATGAAGTATGTGCAACAGTGCAAATGTTTTAGTAATAAATAGATACAAATATGGTGTAATGTTAACAAGTGTCTGAAGTGAATGTTAAAGGTGAGTGTTTAACCTCTTCCACCCGTGCGGTCCATCGGTGGACCGCAAATGACATCATGTCATAAATCAATCTCTCCAGACTGTTTGACAAAAGTATTGTTTTATTTTTCAAACTTATTCAAGTATAAACATCATAACCATGAGGGTGGCTGGGTGGCGCAGCGGACTAAGCGCTAAGTGGACTAAGCGCTCGTCGTTGGGAGCTCAACATTACGGGCCTGCTCAAGAAGGCCCAGGGGAGGATGTTCTTCCTCCGGCAGTTAAACAAATATAAACTGCCGAGGACCATGATGGCCCAATTCTACACGGCCATCATTGAGTCCATCCTTACCCACTCCATCATCTCCTGGTTCCCCGCTGCAGCGGCAAAAGATCTCGCCAAGCTGCAGCGGGTGATTCGCTCCGCGGAGAGGGTGATCGGCTGTCCCCTGCCCTCCCTCAGGTCCCTGCACGACTCCAGGGCGCTGAAGAGGGCGAGGAAGATCATGGCCGACCCATCCCACCCCAGTCACAGCCTCTTCACCCTGCTCCCCTCTGGGAGAAGGCTGAGGATCCCAAAGGCTGTGAAAGCCCGTCACAAACTGAGCTTCTTCCCATTAGCCGCCAGGCTGATCAATGCCTCAGGTCCCCCCCCCCTCTGCCCCCAAGTGACACTGGCACAATGACACTGACTGCACTGCACTAGTCCGTACTGGAACTCTGCACTCTTCACTTTATATATATATATATGTATTTTATTGATTAATCCTCCACTGCACTGTTTCGTTTCTTGTCATGTGTCTGTGTTGGTGTTGTTTACTGTGAAAAAAGAAAAGAAAATGCATACACTGTATTGCTGCAACAATTACCACTGTGTTTTTACACAAATGGCTCAATAAAGGAATCTGAATCTGAATCTGAGTCACCAATGCGAGAGACACTGGTATCGAATCCGGCTGTCAGCGTTGCCTCCGGCTTGGCCGGCCATCATACTGGCTCAATTGGCAGAGTCAGCGGGAGGGAAGCCGGTGGGTGGTAATCTGGTCGTTGTAAACAGCGACTCCTACAGGTCGGTCAGGGCGCCTGCACAGCGAGGAAGGGAGATGGTGAGGGTAGTGTGAGCCTCCCACACGTTACACCTCGCCAATGAGAGTCCATGCTGGCAGGTGAAAAGAAGTGGCTGGCTGACTCTGCATGTATCGGAGGGGACATGTGATAGTATATATCAACCCTCCCTAGACCGACCAGAGGGGGGCACATGCGAGCAACGACCAGGAAGGGGAGGGGGGAATTGGCATGACTAAATTGGGATGGGAGAAAAACACAGAAAAACAGGAGGAGAAAAAGTGGATAAAAAAAAACATCATAACCATGTCACAACAGCAGTTATAATGTATATTATCATCAATACGTTAGTTTACCAATAGGTTAAAGTGTTATTAGATAGATTTTCGTTTTGGTTTTGGTGTTATTTAGTTTGCGAAAGTCGACCATTTTGGAAAATTTGAACGTCGGGAATTTTTGTTTTTTTGCAGCCATTTTGTAGAGGACACAGAGAGTTTTCGATGAGCATTGGAATTTTTCCGAACGACACTTCCCAAAGGCCTCTATGGGGTTTCAAGCTAATTACTTCTGTATGAGTTTCTTTAATATCTCTTATTACTCGAGATAATAAACCACAAAACTTAACGTTATTGGTATATATTGAAGCACAGTTCGTTTCTCTTCCCTATTTTTAGCATGTAGTAACATTTAGATTTTAAATTAGTTTCAAAATAGTTGCACCCTGGCACAAATAATAAAGCTACTGTACATACAGTATAGTACATGACCCTGGACCCTGATGTAAACCAGACAAACGTCTTTCTCTGCATCCCCTTAACAATTGTATGTATAAAGTATTAAATAAAGTATTCATTCATTCATATTAGATTTCATTATCTGTTCTTATGCATGCCTGGTGATACTAAATCCAAATTTAACTCAGGCATTTGAAATATAAGATTTTGCACAATCCATAAATGTGCGAATTGGCTATAATAAGGTAATTTATAAGCCTGCTATTCTATATTCTATAATAATATTTGAAATAGCATTGGTCCAGATGGGAGAATTCAGTACTGTATCTACAAAACCTTCTGTTTAATCATCTTCCCTTTATTCATTTCCTTAGATTTTTGTGTACACATGATCTCAAGAAGGTACTGAACGAGATCAGTCGTCGTTTTTCATATCTGGTCATTTTTAGCATGGTGTTATTCACTGTCAAAGATGCAAACAAATATTCTCCTTTGTTTCATCACAATTTAAGCAAGCCTAGTAATAGACACAATATTTCTGACACTGTGAATACATTCACTGAGGTCCATAGATGTCCCTAGATACCAAGAATATGCAACTGGCCTTGTAGAAGTGGAGCAATATTCCATTTACTTAGGTATGTATTTTAGGCGGATTTATTAGCTATACTACGCAGACCAAGAAATCAATGTAATTTTTTACAAAGTGCAGCAATTTTAGGAATTATATATGTATAGCGCAAATTACCTTTTGTAAACTCAAGCACTTTTGAGGTACAAATAAAACGCAGTACTTTCAAGTATTCCAGTTGACCATTGGGGGAAAAAAACTCTTGATTGATCTCAATTTCTCTTCTTTTTTCAATATTCTGTATGAACAAACCAGACTAAGAAAAAAAAGGTTGGCTCTGCTCTGTTTTTGACGATTGCATACCCAAAGTAATTAGCTATTTATTATACAAAAAAATACTTTGAGTGCTAATGAAATAGAGTAACAGAGGTTTGAACACACTGAAGTAAAAGTTTTGTGTACTCACATTTCTGTTTAGTGGTTGCCAGATGCCTGTTTTTAAGTTCCAGCTGAGAGGTCTTATAGTCATGCAGGTCCAAAGTATCTAAAAATCCCAAGGAAAATTAGGTTTTTGTAATGTGTGTACCGGCAATAATTCAGCATGATTATCCAAAATGACCGTCCACTGGTATTAATTTCGCATCTTGAGTCAAAACAAAGGACTTCTTCCTCTTCTTGTGGCACCTTCCCCCACTCTCACTCTGGGATCGCTTTTGGAGCAGACGCTCCTTGACTATAACGGTGGTCAATCATTTTCGCCATCAGCAGTGACTGGTCAGTTCAGGGACCATTCACAACCGGACGTGGTCATTCGTCCGAACGACTTGTCAAATGACACTCGCCGGAAGTTTCGTCTTGTAACTCGAGAATGGAATCACGCAATACTTAACATGGATGGGATATAAACATCGAAACTTATGGATGGGATATAAACATTGTGAGAGCAAATAAAATGGCAAAAATGGACTTCGCAAAGTTTATATGAGGTTGTAGAATTACTC
>NC_140183.1:21423966-21438966 GCF_963971535.1 Notolepis coatsorum | reverse complement strand
AGAACGTTGGGGCTGTGACCCATCCTCTTATTATTATTCTAGTTTAGAATGTTGGGGCTGTGACCCATCCTCTTATTATTCTAGTTTAGAACGTTGGGGCTGTGACCCATCCTCTTATTATTATTCTAGTTTAGAACGTTGGGGCTGTGACCCATCCTCTTATTATTATTCTAGTTGTATGACTCCAGACTGGTATGTATTTATGAAGAGCAGAGTGATGGAGAACATGAACGTGGAGCTCATTAGAACCATGTTCTGATGTGGCTGTTCACCAGGTATTAGGTCTGCAGGATTCATACTGGTGTCTTTTTTTTCATGCTACTGGTATTACCTCTATGCTAGTGGAGGAAGCACCATTTTTCCTGTGTGTGTGTGTGTGTGCGTGCGTGCGTGTGTGTGTGTGTGTGCGTGCGTGCGTGCGTGCGTGCGTGCGTGCGTGCGTGCGTGTGTGTGTGTACAGTACGTGTGTGTGTGTGTGTGTGTGTGTGTACAGTACGTGTGTGTGTGTGTGTGTGTACAGTACGTGTGTACAGTACAGTATGTGTGGGGAGGAAGGGACCAGGTTGATAAATGAGTTAAATAATGAAGACTCCCAGGAGCTCTCATCTTAACTACAGAGTAGCAGAGTCCAGATAAACATCCAGATAACCTAGATACCTCTCACACACACACACACACACACACACACACACACACACACACACACACATCTATCTATCTATCTATCTATCTATCTATCTATCTATCTATCTATCTATCTATCTATCTATCTATCTATCTATCTATCTATCTATCTATCTATCTATCTATCTATCTATCTATCTATCTATCTATCTATCTATCTATCTATCTATCTATCTATCTATCTATCTATCTATCTATCTATCTATCTATCTATCTATCTATCTATCTATCTATCTATCTATCTATCTATCTATCTATCTATCTATCTATCCTGTTCAGATAGTCCAGTTCCAGTCTTCTACCTGTCTACCTGTTCAGTGTCCTTGTATTCTAGAAACAAGGTGAATACAAACATGAAGCGACAAGCTAACAGCGTCCTTGTTGTCTAGAATCATAAGGTGAATGTAGGTTAGCTAGCAGCTCCTTGTTCAGTTCAGTTCAGTTCAGTTATTTTTATTTCGGGCTTTGGACACATAACAACGGTCATTTCATAAATCACCAAAGTTTTGCTGCTATTTGTGACTACTGCAACGCACTGCTCGCTGGCCTCCCGGCCACTGCCACTAAGCCTCTTCAACTCATTCAGAACGCAGCGGCCCGCCTGATCTCAAACCTACCGAAGTCGGCCCATGTCACCCCACTTCTTAGGGACCTGCACTGGCTCCCCATTGCTGCACGAATCCGCTTCAAGGCCCTTGACCTAGCATACCGTGCGGCAAAGGGAACTGCTCCCGCCTACCTCCGGTCAATGGTCTCTAACTACACACCCTCAAGACCCCTACGCTCTGCATCTTCTGGCCGCCTCAGACCTACTCCTATCCAAGCTCCGGGAGGGTCATCAAAGAGAAGTCGCCTATTCTCAGTCCTTGCCCCACAATGGTGGAATGAACTACCCACCCCAGTTAGGACAGCCGAAACACGTCCAATCTTTCGCCGTCGACTAAAGACGCACTTCTTCAACCATTATCTGAATTAAAAAAAAAAAAAAAAAAAAAAAAAATCTAACCCTAACTAACCATACTGTCATGCACTTGTCCTAATAAACTAACCTACACTGTAGCACTCAACACTTTGATGAACATTGTTACTCAGCTGATAGAGTTGTGCCCTTCCTGATGGCTTGTCGTACAGAACTTGTAAGTCGCTTTGGATAAAAGCGTCAGCTAAATGACTAAATGTAAATGTAAATGTATCTATCTATCTATCTATCTATCTATCTATCTATCTATCTATCTATCTATCTATCTATCTATCTATCTATCTATCTATCTATCTATCTATCTATCTATCTATCTATCTATCTATCTATCTATCTATCTATCTATCTATCTATCTATCTATCTATCTATCTATCTATCTATCTATCTATCTATCTATCTATCTATCTATCTATCTATCTATCTATCTATCTATCTATCTATCTATCTATCTATCTATCTATCTATCTATCTATCTATCTATCTATCTATCTATCTATCTATCTATCTATCTATCTATCTATCTATCTATCTATCTATCTATCTATCTATCTATCTATCTATCTATCTATCTATCTATCTATCTATCTATCTATCTATCTATCTATCTATCTATCTATCTATCTATCTATCTATCTATCTATCTATCTATCTATCTATCTATCTATCTATCTATCTATCTATCTATCTATCTATCTATCTATCTATCTATCTATCTATCTATCTATCTATCTATCTATCTATCTATCTATCTATCTATCTATCTATCTATCTATCTATCTATCTATCTATCTATCTATCTATCTATCTATCTATCTATCTATCTATCTATCTATCTATCTATCTATCTATCTATCTATCTATCTATCTATCTATCTATCTATCTATCTATCTATCTATCTATCTATCTATCTATCTATCTATCTATCTATCTATCTATCTATCTATCTATCTATCTATCTATCTATCTATCTATCTATCTATCTATCTATCTATCTATCTATCTATCTATCTATCTATCTATCTATCTATCTATCTATCTATCTATCTATCTATCTATCTATCTATCTATCTATCTATCTATCTATCTATCTATCTATCTATCTATCTATCTATCTATCTATCTATCTATCTATCTATCTATCTATCTATCTATCTATCTATCCTGTTCAGATAGTCCAGTTCCAGTCTTCTACCTGTCTACCTGTTCAGTGTCCTTGTATTCTAGAAACAAGGTGAATACAAACATGAAGCGACAATCTAACAGCGTCCTTGTTGTCTAGAATCATAAGGTGAATGTAGGTTAGCTAGCAGCTCCTTGTTCAGTTCAGTTCAGTTCAGTTATTTTTATTTCGGGCTTTGGACACATAACAACGGTCATTTCATAAATCACCAAAGTTTTGCTGCTATTGCAGCATTGTCCAATTGTCCGAAAAGGGCTAGGGAGAAGCACTAGGCTTGTCGGGCCCTACCCCTGAAGACTTACGTTTCATTATTATAATTTTTTTCATTTACATACATACATACATAGTAGATACATATAGTACACATTTCAGTGCACACATATAGTACACATTACAGTACACATTACAGTATAGTATACCTGCAGTATATAATAGTATATAGTACATAATAGTGTATACAGCTTACAGCACATATATAATGTGATGTGAGATATATACATGATATATACAATACAATATAGTACCATAATATAATAGTACATACTGCAAATATAGTTCTATATAATATACAAATGAATTATAATATTATTATATAACGTGATATGATATAGCGCACAATACAGTATCATACGTATTTATTATTATTATTATTATTTTTATGCCATTAAAGCTCTTCTTCCCTTCTGTACCTATCAAAAATAGATTTTTTTTAGTCTAGATTTGAATTGATTTATGTTTTCACAATATTTTAGTTCATCCTGTAGTGTAGCCCATTCCACAGGATAGCTCATCACAGGTTTTTTGAAGTTCAATGGTCCTCTGAGGTTGTATCCCCCTCTATTCTAGCAGCTCCTTGTTGTCTAGAATCACAAGGTGAATACATGTAGATTATCAAGTTCAAGTTCTTTAATAGTTGTCATACAGAAGTACAGAATACTTTCATACAAAATGCTTCTTACTGTTACGCTCCAGAGACTGTGCTAGACAAGATAGTATCAAATAACATAATAACATAATATAGCATGAATTTAGAAGAAGAAAATGAGGTCACAGTGTTCGGTATAGACATATGTACAATGTTCTGAGTTACCATATAATATACAATACACAATACTATGCAGTGTACTAATGTACAGTACTATCTAGTGCAAAGCAGAAATGGGATGAGGTACAATTTTAGGTACAATTTACAGTAAGGTGTACGAGTTGTAGTGCAATCCTTCATCCATAAATATAAAGTGTGGGGAGTGGGTGCTACAGTGTGTTTGTTTAAAGTGGGTGTGTGCTATAAGTGTGTGGAGTATCTAGCAGCTTGTTGTCTAGAATCATAAGGTGAATACCAATACAAAGTGGTGTGTATTGCTATTTATTGTTCACATTAATCCATCCACATTGATTAGGCTAACTAATTTCTAAACTAGTATAGAGGATGAGGATTGTCTTTTTTGCGCACGGAAGAAATTTGGTGTGTGTTATTGAACAATAAATAGATTTGCAGCCTAAAGTAATGACCCTGCTGTTTTCCAAAACAGTGTTTGGCAAGTAACTCTGTTAGTAATTAGTAATTAGTAACATGTAATTACTTATTACTGATTACTCCTTTAAAAAGTAATCATAATTACTTTACTGATGACTTTGTATCCAAGTAATTAGTTACGTTACTAGTTACATTACTCGTTACTTTCACTTACCCCCCCTCTCTCTCTCTCTGAAAAAAGTTATGTACAACATGTTTAGCTTCTGTAGCTGTCCAGATGTCAGCTGTGGTGGAAACAACGTCTACAGTACCTCTCTGTAGTGTGGCCTTCAAAAAATGTGCTTCCATCACCAGCGAACGTCTTTCTCTGTTGGCAGCTTGACATTGTTCTTTGTGGGTATTTTCTTTATGATTAAAATGAGGGCGAGTCAACCGTGGAAATAGGTAACATCTCCTCGACGAGATATACCCATCAGCGACGAGCTTCTTCAGACCTTCTCCACTCACCGGTGGGAGCATGTCTATGTTCCCCGGGTCCTATGTTCCCCGGGTTCTATGTTCCCCGCTTTGATTGATTGATTTATTGAAAATTTTAGACCACCAGCCCTGATTCCAAACTATAACCATAACCAGTTCGAAAAAGAGGGCCTAAGCTTAACCGTTCGAAACAAGGCGGACATTAATAATTAATAAAATAATAAAAAATTATAAAATGTTCAATCTATTAATCAATCAAAGCGGGGAACATAGAACCCGGGGAACATAGGACCCGGGGAACATAGGACCCGGGGAACATAGGGATGATCCCTCACAGGTGGTGTTGTTTGCCCTAATCTTAGATCCTGTGTCTGTTGTTTTGCCACAGTACATCCATCACTGGCACTGGCAGAGGCTTCCCGACGTCAGGATTTTTTATTAAAGTTTCACATTTATTCAAGTCATGCTGCAGAGTCAGATGCTTTGTCAAATTGGTATTTTTCGCAAACTTTTTGCTCCCCCACGCAGTTTACAACGGACAGTTACTGAACGAACGCCTAATGTTACGTCTCCTCCTGCTGCTTTTTCACTAGGAGCCGACGTGACCTCGCTCTGACCCACCTGTCTGTGCCCACACGTCATCTACGGGGACCGTGTACAAACATAATCCAACGCTAAAGGAGGGGGGGAAAAACACATTGCATTCTGGCAACAATGTAACACAGTTACATATTACAGTTACTTCTGTTATATAATTACTATTTTGAAAATTGTAAAGCCTTACTTTACGTGTTACTGGGAAAGTAATAAGATTGCAGCAACATATTACTGCCCAACACCGGTTACAAACGTATCATTCATTCATGGTTTTGTTTCAGGGACACTGGAGGTAAGGGGGGGGGGGGGGGGGGACAGCCCAGTGCATGGCACGGTTGTTAAGTTGCTCAATGCCTTTACAAGCGTCAGCGTTTTATTCATCATCTGAATTTGGCAATACAAGGTTAATATTCAACGTTAAAGATCAAAGTAAGCGCTCTATTCATATTGAGCATAATTTTGTAAAATGTCCGGTGTCACCAGTAATACCGGTGTTTCACATCACCGTGACAACCATAGTACTGTACACACTACAGCACAGCAGACTGACACTAAGATAATTAGCTGGCATTGTTTCAACAAAATATTTGGATACATTGATTGTGATTTAAATGACAAATTGTGCAACACACACACACCTACAACCTCATTCTGCGTATATATATATATCCAAACCTCGGACGCACAGAAGGCAAGACAGAGGAAGGCGTAATAATGACCCAGCGAGGATCGCTCTGCGTCTGAAGGCGTGTAGCACCGCGCAGAGGGGAACACGGTCTGCTGCATGAATATCAAAACCTCCCTCCCTTTGACCTTGAGATTAATATTTAAAAGCTGGCTACAGTCTCCACGCATGTATACACAAATGCACACGCACGTACACACAAATGCACACACACGACGTACACACAAACGCAGACACACATACACACAAACACACACACGTACACACAAACACACACACACACACACACAAACACACACACACACACACACGCACACACACACACATACATACATACAGACTGGTGTGCTAGTCTTCCTCATGACATTAACTGACAGCTCTGTTGTGATTCAGCGTATGCAAATACTGTGTAAATACTGTATAAATACTGTGTACATACTGTATAAATACTGTATAGATACTGTGTAAATACTGTATAAATACTGTGTACATACTGTATAAATGCTGCATAAAAATCCTACCATGCAGAGACACATACAGAGGAATGGATCTTACACTAGGGGGGTAGAACAGGGAAATAATAATGATATACTGCGGAAAATAACAGTACATGCTGTATACAGTCTTTACTGCTAAGTGAATGTGAATTAAGCAATATCACACGAGAGGGAGTGCTATTCTTCTGAATATCAGCACGGCCGTGATTCCGTCGTAGATACGAGGCTGAAGATAATCACAGTCGTGCTGATATTATTCACTATAGGGCTTCCATTCAGAGTTGAGGACCAAAGCACGGTGTGTAAGATTTCAGATTTAATACAAAAGATAAGTGGGAGAAGATGTTCAGACCGTCGCTACGCAGGTGTTTATCTCTGAAGTTTGTCTTCTATCACCAGTGAAAATGGTACTATGTATCTACCCCCTCCCATTTGTCACCCCTCCCCCACACATACTATGGTACCCCGTCAATCCTTTTGTCCCCTGATCAAATCAGTCTCACCTGATCAATCAGTCTCTCACCTCCATACCTAAACCATCCCCCTTTGTGCTAGTTTGTTTCTTCTAGCACCTATCTACCGGTTGCCAGGTTTGTTTCATCTAGCACCTACCTACTGGTTGCCAGGTTTGTCTCTTCTGACAGACAGTGGCATGGTTGGGTGTCAAGCTACTGGTTTGCAGTGACTTAGGCCATGGTTACACTGCTGAATACAGCAACGTTTTTGTTGCTGAAAGATTACGTTTGCTGTCCAAGTTAAAAAGAAACGCCGTTTTGGCAGGATAACGCGCTGTCCTACTGGCAACGCTGAAATTGTGTTTCCGTTTTGGATACTCGCCAAAACTCGCAGACAATGGTGCCATGTAATCTGCGCAAGCCATTGTTGCTCAACGCCCATGCGCAGTAGAGACCTGCGCGGTTATTTCCAGTGTTTACAGCAGAGCTGTCCCAAGGAGCTGCGGCCTCCATGTGTTGTCAAGTTATTGTTATAAGGAGCCCAGTCCAAGCTACAACAGTCTGCATTCCCTTAACAATTGTTTGTATTGAGCCGTATTGTATTGTACCCATTCTGCAATCTGTTAAATAAAGTTTACATCCATTCATTCTGCTAGCATTAACGTTACCAAGCTGCTAGCCACAATGCTATACTGTTATACTGGCGTATTCCAATCACGTTAGCACGTAAGCTAACAAACTTCGCTGCTAGCCACAATGCTATACTGTTATACTGGCATATTCCAATCACGTTAGCACGTAAGCTAAAATCAGCAACGATCTTTTTGTGAGACTAAACTCCGCTCTTGGTGGTCAATTGTGTTGATGTTAGTTTTGTTTCATCAACAAATGGGGCAGAACACACAGTGAATGTATCCGTTTTGTTTATTGCACTTTTATTGCACTTTCTTTGCTGAAAAATAAATGCTACGTTGGCTAAATGGCTCACGCGAGGCATTTAAAAATGGTAGATTGTTGATTTTTTGCAGGAAGTGTATTGGCACATTCAACTTTTCTGATTGGCCTTCATGTTTGAACTACATCGCCACCTACTGCCACCTACTGCTTTGGCATTGTACTACATGTATATACATCACTGTGCTCAGGAGGCAAAAACAATGTCTAACTTGCCTGCCATTACGTTGCGTTCTGAAAAGCGAAACTGACCCTGAAAATGAAACAAAAATGGCCCTGTGTGTAACCGCAGCCTTAGTACCAAGGACAGGTCTGAGGTCTGAATGGGAAGCAGAGCCATGTTGGTATTAACTCCACACTGCACACAATCAGGCCATATAACAGCATGACCTTGAGTATGATATTGCTTTTACACAATAGAATTACAATAAATATTATAATATGATGTTATTATGTTATGTTAAGCAACAACGGATAATGATGTGTTTGTTTATTTAATTATTTATTTGGCTCCATCAACACAAAATAGTTCAGTCATTTGACTGGGACTGGACTGTTGCCACGCAACACACAATCATCTTTGAGTGTCTAGAAAGGCACTATTTAAATCAAGTTAAGTCTAGTGTTTCTTTATTAATCCCCCTGGGGAAATTCAGAACATAGAACAGAGGATAAAGTAATAATGGTGATAGTGATAATAGTGATACAAGTAGTGAACATGGCAGGATTAATCATCACAATTACTACTCCAGACACTAGTAATAGTGATGATGGTATACAGGGCCGCCTGGGAGAAATGCGAGGCCCTGTGCGAGATTGAAACGCGAGGCCCCCCCCCCCCCCCCCCCCCCCCCCAAAGGTAAAAAAAATGTAATAAAAAATGTCATACAGTCCTCATATTCTTAAATAATAGCGCTGCCCGAGGCTGGGCATGATACAGTCAACATATAGCAAGAGAGAGAGAGAGACAGAGCGAGAGAGAGCTCCCGTTCTACAGTCAATATACAGTGTTATCTAGCCGGCCCGCTGGCTCCACATAACGTTAGCCAACATAACGTAGCCACGATAGCTAGCCGGCCCGAGAGAGAGAGAGAGAGATATCTCCACGGCGGGAATAGAATAGAGTGCATTAAAAACTCACCAAACGTCCAAGAGGATGGAGGCAACCGCGTGGAGTTGACGAAGTTCATCTGCCGAACGACCGTCCTCTTCATCTTAGCATAACAACATGCTGCACGCGCTCTCTCTAGGTTAGCTAACGCTAGTTAGCCTTTAGCTAAGCTACTAGCCGACATGGCTATCCCGACTGAACCACACGTTAGCACTCGATATTATAACGTAGCTAAAGCTAACTAGCTGTCCCTGCCTTTAGCTAAGCCGACATGGCTAGCTTGACTGAACTTTCTAACATGCAACAACTTTCATCTTCAGTCCATCTGCCGAACGACCATCCTCTTCGTCTTGGCTGGCATAACCTCCAATGCTGCACGCGCGAAATAGTCAGACGCAGCTGACGCACGCCGGCCGACTGTACACATGTAACCCCTCCCTTCGTTGAAACCAATAGTATGTCTGCTGCAGACCCAGAGCTCCAATAGTGTATCTGCAGTCTGCAGAGCCAGGAACAAGTCAGACACATTCTACAAACGTGTCTAATGTGAAATATATAAGCATATAAGCAAAACTAGATTTTATGTCTGTGATGAAAAATGGCCTCGCGGGAAGGGGGGCCTCGCAAAAAAAAAGAAAAAAAAAAAAAGAAAAAAGAAATTGTGCGAGGCCCCCCTTCCCGCGAGGCCCTGTGCGACCGCACTGCTCGCACACCCCCTGAGGCGGCCCTGATGGTATACATGGTCCAACCCGTACACACTGCACCAGAGTCTGTGCAATGTTTATTATTAAGAGACATAATAGTCCTAACATGCTATGATCAAGTCAAGTCAAGTCAAGAGTTTTATTTGTCACGGCATACAAGCATACAGTGAAATGCGGGGGGTCATGCCCGCAGCGATTGTCCAATAATACAAGTAATAAGAATAGGATGAGAATAAGACATTTGTGCAATAATACAAGTAATAAGAATAAGACATAACAGGTATAATGTACATAAAGTTTACAAAAAGCATGGTAAGACATGCTAAGGTCCTGCAATACAATGTTAGCTACGGATGAGGCACTGGGTCTTATACATACTACTATACAATGCTATACTATACAATCTACAGTTATACTATGTGTCCTTATGAATGATTCATTCGTTCGTTCATTCATTCATTCATTCATTATTTTCTCATGGGAAGATATCGCTACTTTAGCTAAATCTAAATCAAGGACAAGAGAAAAGTCAATAAGATTAAAAAAATAAAAATAAAAAAGGAATTGCCAACACAAGTCCTTCTGGTTTGGATCAGTGGTGTGAAATCTTGTGTGGAAAACATTACATATATGAACTTAATTTAAAAGCTGAGTCCTAATTAAACAAGTCTGTCTCACTGGCCGGGTTTATCCACACATTATGACAAATAATCTCCATTAGAAGCTGCGTCTACATTCATTGTTTTTGCAGTTACCACGGGTGCAGTTTTGTTATCATCATAATAAATCATATATAATTATCATAAATCAGTAATGAGCAAAACTGGGGAAACGCGGGAGCAAGACATATCTCCATTATCTCTCTCTAGTGGCTCCACTTTCGTAGACCCCCCTCTCTCTCTCTCTCAACACAACAATATGAATCCGTCTACTGCATGGACACCCGCATGACATAAGCTACGCACAGCGATCATCCATGACACTGCTGCTCATCATCAACATAGACTACACACAGTGATCATCCGTGAGTTAACACTGCTGCTCATCATCAACATAGACTACACACAGTGATCATCCGTGAGTTAACACTGCTGCTCATCATCAACATAGACTACACACAGTGATCATGAGTTAACACTGCTGCTCATCATCAACATAGACTACACACAGTGATCATCCGTGAGTTAACACTGCTGCTCATCATCAACATAGACTACACACAGTGATCATCCGTGAGTTAACACTGCTGTTCATCATCAACATAGACTACACACAGTGATCATCCGTGAGTTAACACTGCTGCTCATCATCAACATAGACTACACACAGTGATCATCCGTGAGTTAACACTGTTGTTCATCATCAACATAGACTACACACAGTGATCATCCATGAGTTAACACTGCTGCTCATCATCAAAATAGATTACACAGTGATCATCTGTGAGTTAACACTGCTGCTCATCATCAACATAGACTACACACAGTGATCATCCGTGAGTTAACACTGCTGCTCATCATCAACATAGACTACACACAGTGATCATCCGTGAGTTAACACTGTTGCTCATCATCAACATAGACTGCAGTGATCATCCGTGAGTTTACACTGCTGCTCATCATCAACATAGACTACACAGTGATCATCCGTGAGTTAACACTGCTGCTCATCATCAACATAGACTGCAGTGATCATCCGTGAGTTTACACTGCTGCTCATCATCAACATAGACTACACAGTGATCATCCGTGAGTTAACACTGCTGCTCATCATCAACATAGACTACACAGTGATCATCCGTGAGTTAACACTGCTGCTCATCATTAACATAGATTACACAGCGATCCTCCGTGAGTTAACACTGCTGCTCATCATCAACATAGACTACACAGCGATCATCCATGAGTTAACACTGTGTCATAATCTGAACTCTCTGAACAATCCTCTGCCGCCCCCGGGCGGTCTGTTGACGGTGCTACAGGCCGCCGCCCTTTGTATGGGTCTTTATTTACCTATTCTGTCAAGTCTGTTGTCTATCATTTATATCATGCTCCCTGTGTATCTCCCATTAGTCCTTATGTCCTAGTCTAGCCTGTTGTTCCCTGTGTGTGTATTCATATTCATATGTTCGTCTAGTCCTGTATTCCCAGTGTTGTATTAGTATTCTTGTGTCTGTCAGCCCCAGCTGTTTTCCATCATAAAATAATTTTTCCTTCCCAGCCCTTCCCAGAGACAGTCGCATTTCTCTCCTCTCCCCAGGCTCCTCAAGGCCGTTCCTACCGCCGCCTCTACTGCTCCATGGAGCCCGACGCTGCTATGCTCTGCTTCGTGCCGGTTGCCGGACTATACTCAAATCAACTCTAAATGGATCTAATCAGTGGATTGCATATTTTCTTCAAGAAGCAGAATAAGGCTAACCCTCTCTGCCTATTGGGACATCATAATTGGGCTACCAACTTGAAGACGTGGTCATTTTTGGATTATCGAAGCTTTTGGACTGCAATAAGAAGATTTTGGATCTGTTTACCGCGCACAGGACCTACCAAAATGAACTGATTAAGACACTTGGACACTTGGACTAATAATCAGTGATGGGCAGTAGCTAGCTACAAGTAGCGACGCTACATAGCTTAACTACAATTCTCAGTAGCGTGATGGTAGCGTCACTACTTTTGATCCAAGTAGCGGTCTCTGTAGCGCAGCTATTTTTAGAACGAAGTAGTGACGTAGCGACGAGGAAACGCTACATCGCTACTATTGGGAGAAACAGTCTAGACTATAAAGATTTGTGAGGAGAAAAAAAAACTCCCCGTAGAAAACCCACTATGATTGGTTGGTTGGTTTAGATATGAGTATGACGACTCACGATTGGGTATGGTTAGGCCAAAACATTACGGGTAGGCCAATCAGAGGCAGGATAGGGCGGGACTCCAACCCACAAATCAGGAAGTGAAAATCGAAACGCAGACCACTGAATGAGAATGAATGAATGCAATTTAACAATAACAGAGATTACATGAATCAGTCCGCTCGAAATAATGGCAGAGGGATTCGATGTTTCCACTGATGGCATTGATGAAGATGATGATGTCAATAACAACAATGCCTCTCCATGGCCCTATCTGGACACATTTATGAGTTTGACTGAAAAAACGCCTAAAACATATGCTGCTCTCAACTTCCCACACAGCCAGCACTAACTTGAGAACACATTCAGGTGAGCTGATGAAAATCAACTGTTCCCAAACAGCACACAAGTCAGTACACTTTTTGTCAACAGCTTTAACTAACAGATATCAAGATGCTATCATGATGATGTTTCACTGTAGGCAGAAAATGAACAATATTATGGGGGTGGAGAAAAGAAAAAAATAGGGAAAATATCACCTAGAGCAGTGTTTCTCAACCTGTGGGTCAGGACCCCGAGGGGGGGGTCCCCACATGATTTTGGGGCCATGGAATGTTTTGTGAGTTACATATTTAAATACATTTGGTCATTTAGCTGACGCTTTCATTCAAAGCAACTTACAAATTGTGTACAACAAGTCAGCAGGAGTGGTACATATCAAGCAGCCAAGGATAAGTAGTATTGTTTGTCAGTGTCAAGCTTGAGTGTTATACTCTGAGTACATACTGTAGTAGTATAGACATATTAGCATAGTTGGTAGTAGTATATACATGGTGGCATAATACTAGTAAAATGAAGTAAAACAGTTACAATTCAGATATTGAAGAAGTGTGTTTTTGGTTGATAAAGTGGGCAGGTTTCAGAAGATGCAGAGTTTAGGGATAAATAATACATAAAGATGGAGGTCTCCCCATCCTAGTGGTACAATATCAGTCTCAGTGTGGTCTATAGTCCAGTAAGATGACACCTCCCATCCTAGTGGTACAATATCAGTCTCAGTGTGGTCTATAGTCCAGTAGGATGACACCTCTCCATCCTAGTGGTACAATATCAGTCTCAGTGTGGTCTATAGTCCAGTAAGATGACACCTCCCATCCTAGTGGTACAATATCAGTCTCAGTGTGGTCTATAGTCCAGTAGGATGACACCTCCCCTCCTAGTGGTACAATATCAGTCTCAGTGTGGTCTATAGTCCAGTAGGATGACACCTCCCATCCTAGTGGTACAATATCAGTCTCAGTGTGGTCTATAGTCCAGTAGGATGACACCTCTCCATCCTAGTGGTACAATATCAGTCTCAGTGTGGTCTATAGTCCAGTAAGATGACACCTCCCATCCTAGTGGTACAATATCAGTCTCAGTGTGGTCTATAGTCCAGTAGGATGACACCTCCCCTCCTAGTGGTACAATATCAGTCTCAGTGTGGTCTATAGTCCAGTAGGATGACACCTCCCATCCTAGTGGTACAATATCAGTGTCAGTGTGGTCTATAGTCCAGTAGGATGACACCTCTCCATCCTAGTGGTACAATATCAGTCTCAGTGTGGTCTATAGTCCAGTAGGATGACACCTCTCCATCCTAGTGGTACAATATAAGTCTCAGTGTGGTCTATAGTCCAGTAGGATGACACCTCCCCTCCTAGTGGTACAATATCAGTCTCAGTGTGGTCTATAGTCCAGTAAGATGACACCTCCCCATCCTAGTGGTACAATATCAGTCTCAGTGTGGTCTATAGTCCAGTAGGATGACACCTCCCCTCCTAGTGGTACAATATCAGTCTCAGTGTGGTCTATAGTCCAGTAAGATGACACCTCCCATCCTAGTGGTACAATATCAGTCTCAGTGTGGTCTATAGTCCAGTAGGATGACACCTCCCCTCCTAGTGGTACAATATCAGTCTCAGTGTGGTCTATAGTCCAGTAGGATGACACCTCCCCTCCTAGTGGTACAATATCAGTCTCAGTGTGGTCTATAGTCCAGTAGGATGACACCTCCCCTCCTAGTGGTACAATATCAGTCTCAGTGTGGTCTATAATCCAGGCAGGATCACACCTTTCCCTCCCCTTCCATCTTTCTTTCCATCTACACTCTACAGTACCTGCAGTCTGCAACCATTCTTGTATTTCTCTCTTCCTACTGTATGATGCTCTGTCTCTATTCTTACACACTCTGTGTCTAACGGTATCTCTCCATCTCTCTCTCCCTCTCTCCCTACCCCCGGCTTCTCTTATCCTCATATCTCTCAGTATCTCTCTCACTCCCTCTATCTGTATCCAAACCTCTCTTCAT
>NC_140183.1:21416466-21418966 GCF_963971535.1 Notolepis coatsorum | reverse complement strand
CACTGAACTAAAGCCCCTGCAAGTGCTCTAAGAGCTTTCCTGTCCAGGTATTTCGAATGTCTTGCTAGGAATTTAATTCTGTTGTTAACCTTGGCTATTACTTTTTTCGACATGCTTTCTCTTGAGAGTCTGTTTTCTAAAGTACACCCTAGATACACCACTGATTTGGTACTGGTGACCACTGAGCTACCTAACTGTATCTTGAAACCTTCCTGTTTTTTCTGTTTCCTTGTAGTAGAAAATAAAATGGATTCTGTTTTTCCTAAATGGAGAGACAGTCGGTTTTCTGAAAGCCACTGACTGACATTTCCTAACTCCATGCTAAGTCTGCTTTCAATAACCGTTTTGCTTTTATTTGACACCATGAGAGCCGAATCATCCACGTAAAGCAGGAGATCACATGAGCAGGCTGACTGCATGTCATTTATATAAAGGAGAAGATCTGCTGGTTCCTGGTAGGAGTAAATTACATGGAGGCTGAACAGTCTGGTAGTTCACGTTGTGGTTAAATTACATGGAGGCTGAACTGTCTAGTTCACGTTGTGGTTAAATTACATGAAAGCTGAAAAAGGTCTGTGCAGCTGGAGGGGGGGGGGGGGGGGGTTGTAGACTGGAGTCAGTATCAGGGCTGGTTTGGTGGGGTCTGAAGTTGGGAGGATGATGTGGGAGTTGGGGGTCATTTGGGGATGTGGGGTCATTTTGGGTTTGTAGACTGAGGTCCACATCCTTGGACAATGGGAGATGTAATCCTATAGGTGGGGGGATGTAATCCTTAGCATGCAGGCTTGCCATAGCAAGGTCATGGGCTGATAGTGGAGTTCATCATGGTTTGCTGGGATCACTGCAGCAAGAGTGTTGTCTGGTGTTGTGGAGGATGGTGCCAATTATTTGCATTTGGCCACAGTTGGGTGGCAAATGGCATAATCCATGTTGGAGGCGAACAGTTTTTCCCCAGATCTGTTTAGAGGGAATCCATTATTTTTGAAAAGGCCTCTGCGCTCCCAGAATAGATTGAAGTTGTCAATAAAGTTCACCTTGTGTAGGGGACAAGCAATTGAAAGCCATCTGTTCAGTCCCAATACTCTGCTAAAACACTTAATTCCTGGCCTGGTTGATGGGAGGTTGGCCACTGATGAATGATTCAAAATCTTTGGAGCCTAGCCATTTTTGCAGTTCAGTGAAGTCCCTTTTTGGCATTTCAGTCTGTTCCTTGATATGATATGAGATATGATTTTCTCCAGCACAAATCCAGAACAATCTTGTGCCTAGTTTTGTGGCTAGACCGAATGTCTGGGAGCTTTTCTGTTATCCTTTAATTGTGGTATTTCGCTTACCATCAATGTTGAAATTTACAGTTACAGTAGAATTACCAACAATTAGCGTTATTTGTCAGCTGTTGATTGTTATCCCACTGCTGTTTTGGCCCTCTGTCCTGTGCACATCCTCTGTGTCTTGTTCTATTTGATCGGCGTGAGCCTGACATGTGAGCGCAGGAGGCTTCCTCCGATGGTGATGCAGGCTAGGCGTAGTAGTGCTAGGGATTTGTTTTCATAGAGTCATCAGTGTTTGGGGGGAATTATTTGTCCTTACCGTGTTAATTGCAACAGCCCAAAGTTGTTTTCTATTGATCGCAGGGGTAGATGTTAGCCATTGTCGGCTAGCTAGTAAAGACCAGTGATTAGAGCTCTCTCTGTCGCTTTGGGTGCCTCTGTATTGTTAGGGATGGTTTTCTTTTTCGGTCTTGCTCCACACGTATTCCAAAATAAAATGTTGTTACCGTTATCTTGTTTCTCCTGTATATTCCGGCAGATTTTCTTTGTATCTGGGGCTGGTGTTAGCTTAGCATTGTCAGTTTGCTGAGAGCCTGGCTTTGGTAGCAGCACCTTCACCTTTGGGGTCCATGGTATTTTAATGTCCTTCTCCAGATGAAATATCAGTACAGCAATAATCTGTAGATTAGTAGTGTCTTGTGTAACTGGGGCTAGTGTTAGCTTAGCATTGTCAGTTTGCTGAGAGCCTGGCTTTGGTAGCAGCACCTTCACCTTTGGGGTCCATGGTATTTTAATGTCCTTCTCCAGATGAAATATCAGTACAGCAATAATCTGTAGACTTCCACAGCAGTCTTTGCAGGGGGACATATCCGTGGTAAGGGAATATCCACGTTTTAATCCAGGTTACTTATGGGGCTAGGCGGCTAAGCTAGTGATACAGTAGCTAAGCCAAGCTAAATTAGGAAAATAATAGGCATCGTAGGAACTATAAACTAGCATAGCGAGACCAGCTTGGTCAACCTTCTGCTACAGCCTCAAATGGTCTGGTGCGACCAGCTTGGTCAACCTTCTGCTACAGCCTCAAATGGTCTGGTGCGACCAGCTTGGTCAACCTTCTGCTACAGCCTCAAATGGTCTGGTGCGACCAGCTTGGTCAACCTTCTGCTACAGCCTCAAATGGTCTGGTGCGACCAGCTTGGTCAACCTTCTGCTACAGCCTCAAATGGTCT
>NC_140183.1:21343966-21411466 GCF_963971535.1 Notolepis coatsorum | reverse complement strand
CTGCTACCAGCTTTGATTACAGTATGGCGCCCTCTACTGGAACCCTGTCATCCTGCTACCAGCCTTGATTACGCAACAGTTCATTGGATTGAAGACATTAGTTTCATCCTCAAATGTATCGTCTTTGCCTTTACAAGTGTGTGGCAGCTACATTCTGACCTAATTTGTAATGTGTGTAAACACTGCAGTAAAACAAAGCTGTATTGAGTTATGGAGAGAAAGCCCCCCCCCCCCCCAAAAAGTAAAAGAAAAAAGTGTGTTAGGTATTAAGTCAAACTCTTCAAGGACATTATCTGAATATACCCAGAATTCAAATGGCAGAATAAAAGGCAGATTGCATCTTTAACATCCCGCTTTCAAAATGGCCTACCTTCAGGAGGACAGATTACACATGCTCCCAGGCTGCGGCTCACATGCTAATAAAGTCCATTACAAGGCCAGTTAAGAGACCTATACAGACGAGTCCCTTCCCACCCTGCCGTCTCTGTTCCACTCTGTCCCTCCATCACAGAGCACCCCCCCCCCCCTATAACACACTAAATAACCCTAAACCCAGACGCATTAGATATGGGTGTCGCTGTGTGCCAGGCCTTTTGGATTGGCATTTTACATTTTATTAAAGGTGATGTTTGTTGCTGTTGTTTGCGCGTTGTGTTGTGAGGGTGCCAGCCTTATAGTCGTTTCCGTGGTCGTTTCACTATGTTTGCGAGGCTGTGTGTGTGTTCTGTATTACAGCTGTGGAGACATGGCGTGGCTCATTTTGACAAACGTTACTTGTAGTACAAGATGGGAATAATAGTTTGTTTCCACACGCTGTAGTTTGTCGTTTATTACACGCTAAACATTGTGCATTTCCAAGATAATCCAGTCTTTTTTCATATATCGCGAGAAAAATCTGATGGTGTTTGCCGACCATGTTTTTCGTCCGGTGAAACACAGAACTGTGATCGTTAGAAAAACACGTTGCAGATTCAGTAAAATAGACATAGAATGTACCTTACCTTAGCCAGAAGGTATTCCAAGAAGAATAATTCCAAGTGATCACATCGCCATCGCGATTACCAGTGTATATATCTATACACATTTCGATGGTCAAATACGCTTATGCAACGGATTTCCGAGGCGAGAAATGTGAATTTCTGTTCCAGCAGGAGGAGGGGCCACTAACCAAGGAGAAATTAAAGTGAAGCTGACTATCAACCCCAAGCCATTGCAGTTCAGATACGAACGATACTGCCACCTGGTTATAGTCGATCAGCATTGCAGTTCTAATGTGTGGGGACGTGCCTAAATGATGCAGATCGCTCCCGGCAGGTCTGTAGAACGGGGATCAAAGTAAAAAGATCAAACGATCCAAAAACGCAATATGTCATGCTTGTCGGGCAAAAACGTAATATGTCGTTTTTGGCACAGAATGTGTTGAGGTGTTGTTGGTGAGGATGATGATGGTGATGATGATGATGATTTCTTTTAGATATTGATACTGGATAAAGATATTCAGGGTTATACTAATCCTGAGCCTGATAACTATTCTTAGATTCCATTGTTGTTGATATTATAAGTGCTGAATTGTAGAATATACAATTACAGCCCCCCCCCCCCCCCCCCCCATTAACTCATTGGACGCCACTCACGAATAAAGTCGGGTTAACTCGCCGACGCTTGAAGGCCAAACCCGAGAAAAGTCGGGTTTTCGATCGTTATTTCTTTTATTCGATATTCCCATTCATAATCCATCGAGGGAGCCTGTGTTATCATTGGGAATGAGTCTGAAATCGCAAACATCCAATACCGCCGCCTGCCGCCTTGCGGCCGGTATTGCACATCCTTTGAAACTCTCTGGCTTGGTCTGTGCGTTGATCTAAAAAGTCCGGGCCGGGTTTTCCTTGTCGGGCAGGACAAGCGTTTATAACGCATGGATTGAGGAGAATCAAGCACTCCCGGTTCATGTTCTTTGGTGGATTATGTTGGCAACACGATCGACATCAATACTTGGATCTGATCTGAATGGCGATCAGATAATTGGAATATTCTTTTTGGAGTACATCCTAGTCAAGGTAAGGGCTATATGGTATCAATCTTGCGTTGATCGAAGAATCCATTCACCGTGACCCGAGCGTATGTGTGTAATGTGTGTGTGTGTAACGTATTCCGTTGGTGACGATCAAAGCATAGGAAAACGACCCAACCACCCACCCTTTCATGCATTTATGATGAAACATAATACCGATAATATAGCGTTGATTTCAGATTGATTGTTGATACAGGCGAGAATTGCCACGTTTTTTTGTGAAATGCATTAAACGCTGCATAGCGTCGTTTTCTGGGATTAGACAGGATTACTCTAAAACTATACTCATATTCACCACAGTATAAAACGGGAATGTATGGATGAAAAAATTCTTTCTTTTTCACAAATTGAACAATAGATACTCGATGTCAAATGGGCAATAGTAATATATCCATAGCTATGATATATAATATAGATTGAGCCCTGCAAACACCGCCATGTATTCCTATTCTTTAAAGCGGTGGCCTTCTTACCACACGGTACACAGCTACCTCTGGCGTCCAATGAGTTAAGGACCGCAATGGAAATAATATTGCATCTTTATTTTATGTGTTTATCCGTGATGACTTTTCTTAAGAATGTGTATGAGAAGCTTCAAATATATGTGATATTTTTCCAACGTTGTCAAATACATTCAATCAATCAATCAATCAATCAATCAATCATACACAAATACATGGCACGTATGTATCACTCACACATGCAGAAAATCACAATGGCATCGCCACGCAGGCACACACACGCACACACACACACACGCACACGCACACACACACACACACACACACACACACACACACACACACACACACACACACACACACACACACACACACACACACACACACACACACTCTCTCTCTTTTGTCTACAGCGTGGTGCAGCTGTGTGCTTTAAGGTCATGTGAGCGGCTCATAATATTTACCCAGTGTGGTCTCGGTCCACCGAGTGAGCCTGGGAACCCACAACCCCGGCAAAGGTTAAAGGTCAGGGATCGCCCGAGGGCCATCCGGGGGTCAGAGGAGGGGCAGGTTCAGGGTTTGGCTGGACTCAAAGGTCACAGAGGTCAGACGTGGTGCGATCAATGGGGTTTAATGGGAGTGGTTTCCCAAAACCTGCATGGAACTGGGTGTGAATGAATGAATGAAAACTTTATTTAACAGATTGCAGAATGGGTACAATACAGTACGGCTCAATACATACAATTGTTAAGGGGATGCAGACCTGAGAAAGACGTTTGTCTTGTTTCCATCAGGGTCCCCCATTTTCAATTCATATAGACATATATGACATACATGACATACAGATAGTCAGTACTGCTACATCTATACATTTATGACATACCAGATTTGCAAATACAGTACTGTTTGTGATACAGAAGGAGTCAAGAAAAGGGAGTATATACATTTGACGTAGAAACTGTACATTGGAGGTTGGGTGGGGGGGGTTGGGTACATTGGGATATTGACAACCATACTGGGTAATTTACATTGGAGGTGGTTGGGGGGGGGGGGGGGCGGGGGGCACACTGTATAAACAAGTAACACTGTACATTGAGGGGGGGGGGGGGAGGAGACACTGTACAAACAAACACAATTGTACATTGAACTATTGACAAAACCATACTAGGTAAATGACTGTACATTGGAGGGGGTTGGAATGATTGGGTTAGGATATTTACAGGGGCCAGTGTTGAATTGCAGTCTCCCGTAGGTGTCCCTTGAGAGAGGTTTTGAAAGTGGGTAGTGATCCACATTCCTTTACAGCTTTGGGTAGGGCGTTCCACATTGATGTGGCATAATTGCGAAACGTGTTTAGTCCCTTATGGAGGTGGATATTAGTCACGTTCAACATGGTTGTGTCGAGATCTTATCGCCAAGAAGGATATTTTTTAATATTTCTTTTTTTTTGTAGGTAGCGGGAACTGTTAACTCATTCCCCACCATCGACGAGTATACTCGTTATAGCCCGCCAATCGTTGGACGCCAACAACGAGTATACTCGTTATTATGATCGTTATTTCTTTTATTCGCTATTTCCATTCATAAATCATCCTGGAAGGCTGTGGTACTGTGTGGCAATGTGTCTGAGATCGCAAAGGTCCAATACCGCCGCCTGGTGGTATGCGGCCGATGTCGCACTTCCTTTCGGACTCTGTGTATGACGACTCTGTGTATCATTGAAATTCATCCGGGCGGAGTTTTCGAGCAGGCTGGACCGAGGGGTATACCTGATCGCATTGAATAGCTTTCGGGACGCCGGATTCATTATGCTGTGGGGGGCTATGGCGTGGGCCAAATGGACATATGATCTACCAGATGGATGATCTACCAGATCAAATAATTGGAATATTCTTTTTGGAATCTCATCGGCCACAGGTAAGAGCAATTTAACGTCAATTTCAGCTCGGTTGTGCATTGTTTTCATAGCCATCACCCTGATCAGTGTATGCTGTTGTACTAACGAATGCCGTAATTGACAATCAATTAATCAGAAACGACCCCCCCCCTTTCATGCATGCATGATGGAACATAATATACCGATCATATGCATTTAAATCTTTTATTGTAGCATGTATAGGGACGAAATGCCAATGGATTAAGTATAATATGCGTTGCGGGCTATTACTAGCCTCCCAGGAATTATCCCAGACCACTCAAAAACCATACTTATATTCACCACGGTATAAAACGAGAATGTTTCACATCTTGAACGATAGATACTCGATGTCAAATGGGCCATAGTATTGCATATATAGCTATAATATTTAAATAGTTATAGCCCTGCAAACAAGGTGAGCGACTCCCACCGTTTACAGCGATGGCGGTAGCTACTACAGGATGAGGCTAATCCGTGGCGTCCAATGAGTTAAAGGAACACTCCAACATTTTGGGAAATAGGCTACACATATTTGCCATCTTCCCCAGAGTCAGACAAGAAGATTGATATCAGTTTCATCTCTGTGTGTCCAGTTTAGCCCCAAAGAGAGGGGGGTCCGGGTGCATGCTAGCCTAGCATAGCACAAGGCCTGGAAGCGGTAGGGAGAAGCTAGCCTAGCATAGCACAAGGCCTGGAAGCAGTAGGGAGAAGCTAGCCTAGCATAGCACAAGGCTTGGAAGCAGTAGGGAGAAGCTAGCCTAGCATACCACAAGGCCTGGAAGCAGTAGGGAGAAGCTAGCCTAGCATAGCATAAGGCCTGGAAGCAGTAGGGAGAAGCTAGCCTAGCATACAGTAGCACAAGGCCTGGAAGCAGTAGGGAGAAGATAGCCTAACTTAGCACAAGGACTGTAAGCAGTAGGGAGCAGCTAGCCTAGCTTAGCACAAGGACTGGAAGCAGTAGGGAGCAGCTAGCCTAGCTTTAGGGTTGCCACCCGTCCCGTAAAATACAGAATCGTCCCGTAATTGGAAACTAAAAGACGCGTTCCGTATTGAACTGATACGGGGCGCACTTTGTCCCGTATTTTAAGGTCGGGAATGTGAGAGCTCTGCTGTCCGCAAGTCAGTCAGTGTTGCCAGTATTGTGAGAGAAATGAGCCAACCGACCTACAAAAACAAGCCAAAAACAAGCAAAATTGTGTCCAAAAGTTGCGGAAAATAAACAGACTTGGCAACTCTGGTATGATGGGAGTGCGCTCAGCAGCTCACGACCAATGAGAATTAGCGTGTTCACGTTGCTAAGATACGTTCTGTGCCGTTGTGCCAATCCTCTGTCTGTCTGCCTGTCATTGTTGCTGTTTGAAAATGTCTACAGCAGACACTCCACCGCGTCCTAAAAAGACAAAACGCCTCCAAAAGTACAGACCTGAGTGGGAGGAGGCAAACCCCTGGCTTGATAGCGTCAGTAGAGATGTTTATAAAGCAAACTGCAAAGTATGTAGGCGTGTGTTTTCTGTGGCACATGGTGGACTGACTGACATCAGACAGCATGCCTCAGGAGAACAACATTCCCGAAATATAAGAACGCAAAGGACCCAAGCACAGGTTTCACAGTTCTTCATGACTGAAACATCTCCTGAGATTGATTCGGTATGGGATATTACATCTTATTACATGGCGTTTTCACATTTACCGAAATGCTTGATTGTGATTGGTCAATAGCCCCTGACAGCTGTGAATTATTTTTCGATAACTGACCGCTGCCATGGGCAACGCGCAATAATCACCGGTGATTATTGCTTTTCGCAGCTGGAGCAATCAAGCCCACTGACACACACTGCATCAGTGCAATGAGACACACCTGCCGGCTGCCGGCGATAATAATAATCACTTTATTTGGGCTGACAGAGCCACAGAACAACTGCGTCTGCATTTGATCTCGTCTTGTCGATGGTGTAAAATTAATTAGGTATATTATTAGTAAGTTAGTAAGTAAGTTCACTACGTTTAAAACACCTCAGCGAGGCGCCTCGGTATTCTAAACTCTGTGTCGGTCAATTATTTTGCGACAATGACCTCGTCATTACATACATACATTATCCCTTACTTATTTATCTGGTTGTGTTTTTAACTAGATGTCAGTATTTCTATTTACCTGCCCTGGCAGCCAGGAGCCATATTGGCTGCTGATGTGGGCATACCGGCATAGTCTAGGCCAGTGATTCCCAACCTGGGGTCCGCGGACCCCCTGGGGGTCCGCCAGGGGGCGCAGGGGGTCCGCCAGACCACAGATGATTTGAGTTTTTTTTTTTTTTTTTTTTTTAGAGAAATATTTAATTAGCATATTTGTATCATCAGAAGCATGAATAGTCTCTCCACTACAATAAAAAATAAAGATAAATAAATAAACATCTAGACATGATTTTTGAACGTTAACAGTAGGCTACCGGGTAGCCGCTAAAACGCGAATCAGTTGACTGTATCACTTTCTGTAGCTAGCCTAGCACGCTAGTTAACTTTCTCGGCTCGTCTGCAGTCAGCCGCCAGAGGCGAAAATGTGTGACAAACGAAAAGGAGATGACGGCAGCTCATCTGCAAAAAAAGTTAGGACCTACAGCAATCGCGAAAATTACATCACCATGGGCTTCACTGAGGGACCAGACAAACGACCTGAGTGTGTGATTTGTGGAGAAAAGTTGGCAAACTCGAGCCTGAAGCCCAGCAAGCTGAAGAGACATCAGGCGTCTAAGCACCCAGAAACCGTTGGGAAGGATCCAGACTTTTTTCGGAGGAAAGAACAGTCTCTCAAGGCGAACAAGCCTGTTGATGTTAGAGTAGCGTGGAGCAAGGGTGGCAGTGATTTACAGAAGGCTACCGAAGCCTCCTTTGAGTGTTCGCTTTTAATTGCAAAAGCAAAGAAACCGCACAATATTGGCGAGCAGCTCATCAAACCAGCCTGCATCAAAATGGTTTAGAAACTGTGCGGCCCACAGGTGGCGGATAAACTAAAATCAGTACCACTCTCGAACAATGTAGTGAAAGACCGAATTGATAAGATGTCAAGTGATTGCGAGCAGCAGCTGTCAGAAAAGCTTAGAAAGGGTCCATTTGGGCGGTTAGGTGGTCGAGCGGAGATTGCGTTCGTCACCAGCCCCGGAGCTGTGAGCTTGATTCGCCTGTTCGAATCCAGCTCACAGCTCCGGGGTTGTCACCAGCTTGGCTGGCCGTCTGCACTGATACAATTGGCTGTATCAGAGGGTGGGAGAAGCTGGCGGGGTGGGTCCGGGTCGTTGTAAACAGCGACTCCTACAGTTCGGTCGGGGCGCCTGCTAAGCGCGGATTGGACGTGAGGGGGATAGTGTGGTCCTCCCACACGCTACGCCCTCTCAATGAGAATCCGCGCTGCCAGGTGAAAAGAAGCGGTGATTGGCTGGACGTGTGTCGGAGGAAGCACGTGGTAGCCTCCACTCTCCCAAATGATCTGACTGTGGGGGGTAAAGCGCAGCGACCAGGAAGGGACTGGGAATTGGCATACGACTAACATTGGGATGGGAGAAAATCGGAGGAAAATGGAGGGGGAAAAAGACAAAAAAAAAAAAAAAGAAAGGGTCCATTTGCCATACAACTTGATGAAACTACAACTGTCGCAGACGAGGCTGTGCTCATCGTTTATGTGCAATATATCGAAAATGAGGATCTGAAGCAGGACATTCTCATGTCAGTCAACCTTACTACCACCACTCGAGGTGAGGATATTTTTACTGCAGTGGATTCTTACTTCATTCAACATAAATGCAAACCGTTCACCATTAGGGCCTGATTTGAGAGGATGAATACAGGATTTGAATATTGGCCAAAATTTTGAAATACATATGGTGCAAGATTAGATTTGTTGATTGAAGGCACAAGTCAAAGAAGCATAGTGGGTCTAATTATGATGCATATGCCTGTGTATAAGCAGTTTGTTATTAAAATGACAAAAAAAAGGTATTAAACCCAGCTAGGACAGATTATCTCTGCTACTGATTGGAATTTCCTGTCTCATATTTAGTTTAATTTGTTGCATTGATTTGTTCCATAAATGCAAACCGTTCACCATTAGGGACTGATTTGAGAGGATGAATACAGGATTTGAATATTGGCCAAACATTTTGAAATGCATATGGTGCAAGATGAGATTTGTTGATTGAAGGCACAAGTTAAAGAAGCATAGTGGGTCTAATTGTGATGCATATGCCTGTGTATAAGCAGTTTGTTATTAAAATGACAAAAAAAAGGTATTAAACCCAGCTAGGACAGATTCTCTCTGCTACTGATTGGAATTTCCTGTCTCATATTTAGTTTAATTTGTTGCATTGATTTGTTCCATAAATGCAAACCGTTCACCATTAGGGCCTGATTTGAGAGGATGAATACAGCATTTGAATATTGGCCAAACATTTTGAAATGCATATGGTGCAAGATGAGATTTGTTGATTGAAGGCACAAGTCAAAGAAGCATAGTGGGTCTAATTGTGATGCATATGCCTGTGTATAAGCAGTTTGTTATTAAAATAAAAAAAAAAAAAAAGTATTTCATGGTATCTTATTAGGAGGGGGTCCGCGAATTTCATCAGAGATGTTTGGGGGTCCCTGGGGGGAAAAAGGTTGGGAACCACTGGTCTAGGCTATCAGTTGACTAATATGGTTGATTGTTCATTAATGTTGAGTTTTTAAAGTCTAATAAATAAACATGTATTTATATTAATCAATATAATTAAATAGTGTGCCCATTTAAACTCTTGTGTTGTTATGCTCATCTGGAAAACGGAATTCTTCATAATGGATTAACAGTTAATAAATACATAAATAATATAATTCATAAATACATAAATGCAAAAATAATTAAATAAATACTTAAACATAAATAAATAAATAGTGTTCAGACAACAATATAAAAGTCATACTGTTAAATTTCATTTCATTTAAATTGTATCATCCCACTCCTCCCCTCTAGGTTACTGCAGCTGAGGTGACACAGGTATACCACACTGTTAATAATAAATAATAATAATTTAGGACCTGCTCAGAGGTCATCAATCGGCACACATGCGATGCATGCATGCGATTCGTCTCTGTGATTAACCCATAGTATACCACACTGTTAAACACAACCTCAGCTACAACAGTGCTGACTGTTTGTTTTCTATGCATTTCAGAAGTTTGGGGGGCTGGCTCCCCAAAATAATTAAATAACATAACCCTAACCCTAACCCTAACCCTAAAACCAAAATAAAGTAAAAAAATAAAAAATTACAAAATCCGCCCAAAATGTTCGCCCAAAAAACGCCCAAAACCGCCCAAAAAAATTCTCAATGACAGGTGTCCCTTATTTCGCTTTGTGAAAGTTGGCAACCCTACCTAGCTTAGCACAAGGACTGGAAGCAGTAGGGAGCAGCTAGCCTATAGCTCCCTCAAAAGTGAAGAAATACAACTTCCAACAACTCTAAAACTGACGTACAGAGATTAATTTGATATCAATCTTCTCGTTTGACTCTGAGGAAGATGTCAAAAAGACATTTCCTTAAGGTTGGGTTTAGGGTTAAGAATAGGTTTATGAACAAACTGTAGGTGAAAATTATTAGGGGATTCAGGTTTGCAGCTTGGCTAGGAAGTGACGACGACCTTCTAGATCACGGCTGATGTCCTTTCGGGAGATGGGATCTAGACACTACAAAACGGGCTACGGATTCCCTAAGCTTATACTAGCAGTTTGCTCATTCAAAGATTCATTTGGAGCCAAAATACACAATGGGTCATATGGAGAGAATCTGAATAGACCTCCTCCTTTATCTAGGATTTCTGAAGAAACAAACCACTCAAGCTTCATATTCAATACTTTATAGTTCCAAGGATGAGACACTTTAGGGACGTAGAGCTTTGAGAGGAACAAAGAACGTTAAGACAAGGAACAGCAACTTGACTCAGATTTCCCTCTGGACTTCCTGTTAAGATCATAGCCATCGTCACAAACACTGGAACAACTACACAGTTCCTTAAGTAGAAGTAGAAATACCCAGATGAAATACCATTCTTTAAGTAAAAGCAGATACTTATTTGAAGTATCAGAAGTAAAAGTACACATTGTATATGATGTCTGTGTATCTCAGTAAATTCTCGATCCATTGACCTCTAAAGGTTATGTTAAAGTGGTATGTGGTCCAGTTATGCTTCTCTGATTAAAGGTTATGTTAAAGTGGTATGTGGTCCAGTTATGCGTCTCTGATTAAAGGTTATGTTAAAGTGGTATGTGGTCCAGTTCTGCTGCTCTGATTAAAGGTTATGTTAAAATGGTATGTGGTCCAGTTATGCTGCTCTGATTAATGGTTATGTTAAAGTAGTATGTTGTCCAGTTATGCTGCTCTGATTAAAGGTTATGTTAAAGTGGTATGTGGTCCAGTTATGCTGCTCTGATTAATGGTTATGTTAAAGTAGTATGTTGTCCAGTTATGCTGCTCTGATTAAAGGTTATGTTAAAGTGGTATGTGGTCCAGTTATGATTCTCTGATTAAAGGTTATGTTAAAGTGGTATGTGGTCCAGTTCTGCTGCTCTGATTAAAGGTTATGTTAAAGTGGTATGTGGTCCAGTTATGCTTCTCTGATTAAAGGTTATGTTAAAGTGGTATGTGGTCCAGTTCTGCTGCTCTGATTAAAGGTTATGTTAAAATGGTATGTGGTCCAGTTCTGCTGCTCGGATTAAAAGTTATGTTAAAATGGTACTGTATGTGGCCCAGTTATGCTGCTCTGATTAAAGGTTATGTTAAAATGGTATGTTGTCCAGTTATGCTGCTCTGATTAAAGGTTATGTTAAAGTGGTATGTGGTCCAGTTATGCTTCTCTGATTTCTCTTATTTTGCACATCATCTCCCAAAACTGAACAGTTTTGTACACATTCATTTAATTTGAGAGTTAATGAGTTTTAATGATGTATTATTACTAGGGCTGTCAGTTTATCGCGTTAATTAGATAAATTAATTACACCGCAAATTATCGCGTTATGAAAATGAACTCAAAATTAATTACAATTTTTTTTTTTTTTTTTTTATACTCTTTTTTTTAATACTTTTTTTTTGTATCTCATTCATTCCAGGAGAATGTAGAATACACATTTACAGACTTTCTTTTAATATGGTCCATTTGCATGTTCTTGGTATCTGATTCTAGGGACATCTATGAATCTCAGGGAATGTATTCCCAGTGTCAGAAATACTGTGGGCTAGATCCACAAAGAATGGATTGCACGGTGCAAGTAGCACCCTTACTTACAATTCATTATGAATTGAAAATGGGGGACCCTGATGTAAACAAGACGAAAGTCTTTCTCTGGTCTGCATCCCCTTAACAATTGTGTGTATTGAGCCGTCCTGTATTGTACCCATTCTGCAATCTGTTAATAACATTTTCATTCAATCAATCAATCTGCGCTGTGATTGATTGAATGAAAATCTTATTTTGAGTCAATTGTAATGAACCAAATGAGAATATCAATACATACATTTATCTTTGACTGTGAATAACACCATGCTCAAATTGACCAGACCTGAAAAATCTAAGCAAATTAATAGATGGAAGATGATTAAACAGAAGGTTTTGTAGATACAGTACTGAATTCTGCCATCTGGACACATGCAATTTGAAATATGATTATCGAATATAGAATATCAGGCATAAAATGGTTATGCGATTAAAATGCGATTAATTAGATTAATTAATTACAAATCCTGTAATTAATTAGATAAAAAATTTTAATCGCCTGACATAATTCAAACTCATTAACCCTCAATAACTGTCAAAGCAGTTGTTGGAGATACGGATATGTGTGAGATGATGTACAAGTATTGAATTATATTTTGTACTTTTGAGTTACTAGTTACTTTGTAGAACAAATATTTTGCATAGAAAACATGGCAGAAATTGATGTAGATGTGCTTTATGTACTTTAAGAGGACGTACTCATAACTGGAACACATACCACTAACATGACCTTTAGGGGTCAATGGATTGAGGATTTACTCCAGGATTTACACAAACGTCATGTAGGATGTGCACTTTTACCTTTGATACTTAAGTACATTCAATGTGTGAGATTACATGCTAAATGAATCAGCAAAGTACAGTACTTGAGTAAAAATACTTAGTTACCTTCCACCGCTGCAGGCAGAGCTGACAGCTTCTAGCTCCACCGCTGTATCAAAGCCTGACAGATTGTGAGCCACGTTCTACCTGCCTGCTGTCTGCCTCTCTCCCCTCAGCCCACAGCACACAAACAACCTCACAATGGAGCTGCCTGAATGGAGGCCTGCGCTGTCAATCACTGGCAACCTTTCATCATTACAAAATATACACAAAACATTCTCTAAAACACCCACAAGCACACACACACACACGCATAGCAAATGTAAGCCTAATCACTCACAAACGCACACATGCCTACGCATGTGCATATGCACACATACAGAACATGCATAAACACATACGCACACACACAGACACATATATATATATATATATATATATATATATATATATATATATATATATATATATATATATATATATATATATATATATATATATATATATAAAAACATAAACACAAACACACACTAGGACACACATACACAAATGCAGAACAGACACACACACACCATCCAGAGCAGAGCGGAGCGGAGCCCAGAGTGAGCAAGTCATCTGGGACCAGTGAGGCATTAGCCCCAGTGTGACTCGAGCCCCTCCAGAAATAGCCCCTGTAATGTATTCTTGCCCCTGTAATGTATTCTTGCCGCCATCGTCGCTTTTGCACAATGGTGCCCTTAATAACACACTCCATTTCTGTTGGCATAAATAAGGGTTCCATTTCCATCTTATTTCATGCAAATGAGAGCACTACCAAACAGGTAGTGGGAGTAGTGTGTAGTGCGTGAGTGTAGTGTGTAGTATGTGAGTGTAGTGTGTACTCTGTGTGCGTAGTGTGTAGTGGCATGAGAGGGGGGGGGGGGGATTCAAATGAGTGTCAGAGAGACCCCACAGCGTGGCAGCGCCGCCCACGCCAGCCTGCCAGCGTGGTGACAGACAGCGTCACTTACCTACCGGCCCGGCGCCCGCACTGGGTGCCATTACAGAGGCCAACGCAAAACCAATATTTATCCTGGCAAATGGTTCTCCGGAGAGAAGAGGCCATTGATACACACGCACACGCACACGCACACGCACACACACACGCACACGCACACACACACACACACACACACACACACACACACACACACACACACACACACACACATGTCTCTGTAGTAGGCTGGTGCAACCCACCACCCTATCCTGTCTCTCAGCTGATCCTATTGGCTCACTGTGGTCTGGAGAGTAGCCATTGGCTCTGTCATTGTAACCATGGTGAGGACTAGACATCCCAGCAGAACAGTCAGGACAGTATTTCACCCTGTGTTTAGATCCCATCACCCGGATGGATGTTTTCTTTTTCTTAATAATCTTAGTAATCTTTATTTGTATGCATAGCAACATAACGGATTAGGTCAGAGTCAAGGTACCTGGGGAGGGAGAGGTTCACCAACAGCTGTTCAGGGGGAAACTATGACGAGGTTGGGTCGTTGCAGCTTGGCCAATAAGTGACCCAACCCCCTTCCAGCTCATGGTCAACGTCCTTCCGGACGATCACATCTAGACACTACCCTCCTTTTACTGATCTGGCCTGAGTTTCACAGCAACATGTAGGCACTAATTCTGCACGTCTAACAGAGTTGGACAAGTTGGTTAAACTCACTCTAATCACCGGTTAAAGCCTTTTGGTTTAGCTTGATCAGTAGTGTAGCTACCTTTTGGTTTAGCTTAATCAGTAGTGCTTCCTTTAGGTTTAGCTCAGTGATCTGGCTGCCTTTTGGTTTAGCTTGATCAGTGTGGCTTCCTTTTGGTTTAGCTTGATCAGTGTGGCTTCCTTTTGGTTTAGCTTGAACAGTAGTATGGCTTCCTTTTGGTTTAGCTTGAACAGTAGTATGGCTGCCTTTTGTGCAGGCAGTTAAGTACAGGACTCACGGTTTGGAACTGGGTCAGTTGTACAGATACTATCCTAGGAGAGGAAGCCATAGTCCTCGCCAGCTTGACTAACACCTGCGAGACACATCATATGGGAGAGAACGGTATCTACAGGACTTATTTCATATTCAGGACATATTTCATATTCAGGACATGTTTCAGTTTTCAGGTCATAATTACCACACAGGAGTTTTGTAATAATTCCCCCACTTATGAAAATCAGACAAAATATGAACAAACAAGGAAGGACACCTATTTCCGAAGTCAAGTGCAAGGAAGGGGTTAAGGAATTAAGACAAACGACAGTTTGGATATTTGAAATGTAACCATTTGTTTTAAATTTGTACGTCGCATTGCAACTTTAACCATTAGTGTCACCATAAGTGTAAATGTTAAACATGTTACAAAATGCATGCTCCTCATTACATTGAAAGATCACTTTAATTGCAAGTCAGTGTGACAAAAATACACTGGGGAAAAAATACCCTTGGAGGTCTGCAGGCAGTGAGACTGAGAGGGGAGAGAGGAGAGAAGAGGAGAGGAGAGAGGAGAAGAGAGGAGAGCAGTGAAGAGAATAGAGGGGATGAGAGAGAGGAGATAGGAGAAAGGATATAAGAGAGGGGAGAGGAGATGGGAGGAGAGAGAGGAGAAGAGAGGAGAGGAATGGAGAGAATAAAAGAGAGGAGAGGAGAGGGGAAAGGGAAAGGAGAGAAGATGAGAGAAGAGGGGAGAGAGAAAATTGGAGAGGAGAAGAGAGGATATAAAATGAGAGAGGAGAGAAGAGAGGGGAGAAGAGGAGAGGAGAGAGAACATATGAGAGGTGAGGAGAAGAGATGATGGGTGAGGAGAAGAGAGGAGAAGATATGAGAGGGGAGGAAAGAGAAGAGAGACAAGAGGAGAGGAGAAAATATGAGAGATGGGAGAAATGGGAGATTAGAGGAGAAGAGAGGAGAAAAGAGAGGAGCGGAGAATAGAAGAGAGGTGGGGTGAGGAAATGAGAGGGGAGGAGAGGAGAGAGAAGAGAGGAGAGAGAAACATGGATAGGAGAAGAGAGGGGAGGAGAGAGGATAGGAGAGAGGAGAGGGGAGGAGAGGAAAGGAGAGGAGAGGAGAGAGAAGAGAGGAGATAAGATGAGAGGAGAGAGAAAATAGGAGAGGTGGGGAGAAGAGAGGAGAGGAGAGATGAGAGAAAATGGGAGATGAGAGGAGAAGAGAGTAGAGGAGATGAGAGTGGGAGGAGAGAGGAGAGAGAAAATAGGAGAAGAGAGGAGAGGTGAGGAGAGGAGAAGAGAGGATGGGAGAGGAGAAGAGAAGAGGAGAGAATAGGAAAATAGGAAAAGAGAGGAGAATAAATGAAAGGAGAGGGGAGATGAGGAGAGAGGAGGATGGAGGAGGGGAGAGGAAATGAAAGATAATAAGAGAGGGGAAGAATAGAAGAGAGGAAAAGGAAGCAGAGGTGAGGTGAGGGTGGAGGAAAGAGGGAAAGGTTTATGTGGGTGGATGGTGGTTGGATAAAACAGCTCCCCTCGCTTCTAGGAAAGGTTAATGTCTCTTTCTCCATTTTTCCATCTCTCTCTGTGTCTCTCTCTCCCTCGCTCCCTCTTTCAGCTGAGGTCTGTGTGACTTACAGCGGGTCCAGACTGCATTAGATTAAATCATAAATTACCCACCCCCATATCTGCATCTCCCTCTCTCCCTATCTCTCTCCCTCTCTCTCCCATTCTCTCCCTATCTCAATCTCCCCCTCCCCCCTCTCTCTCTCTATATATATCTCTCTCTCTCCTTATCTCTCCTTCTCTCTCTATCCCATCCTCTCCCTCCTCATTATTCTCTTCTCCCCCCTTCTCCCTCTCTGTCTCTCTCTATACTGTACTGTGTGAATGGCCAGTGGAAGGCTCCACTGAATACTCCTCTGCATTATACTGTATATCGCTGCTTCAGTGCACAGTAGGCTTGGACAGCAGCTAAATGAGTGGGAGTCATAGAGATAATTACAGCGTTTATATATTGGATCCAAGTAAATTAATGTTTTACTATACAGTCATCAACTATATAAAGACATCGTAAAAAGGTTTATATGTATTTAATTGTATTTATTTGTATTTTATTTTATTTCATAAAAAAAAATTATAATAATAATAACGTGGTTATATACAATGAAACTAAATTAATGACAGGATAATCAATCAAAATTTACCAAAATATCAAGTAACCTTTTATGACCATCTAACTGGGAAGACTCAGGACTCAGACTCAGTATTTATATTGTTATTACCTGCATTACTTTGACCCTTTTTATTATTCTCTGCATTGCTTTTATTCTATCTATTTTATGCTCATTCTATGTATATTTTACTGCTGTGGAGCACTTTGAGCTGCAATTCTTGTATGAAAGGTGCTATACAAATACGGTTTATTATTATTATTATTATTATTATTATTATTATTATTATTATTATTATTATTATTATTATTATAGTTTATTCAGTTTTAATGTAAAAATAGTTCCTTATAGTTATAGCAGTATTATAAAGACATGTGGTATCTCTCTTCACAGTCTGTCACAGAACTACGTCATATGTGCCGAGGGGAACGTGGAATCTATGAAAGAAGGAAGGGTCACCTATACCTCACTGAGTAGCGTGCCAAGTGTGGAAGCTTTCAGTTTGGCCGACATTGAGTTGTTATCGGATAAGCCGGCTCCGTGTCATTTAAACAGGTTATTACCTCAGATGTCAGAATCATCTGCAATTTGTTGCATTGTTAGCTAACATTTGATATTTTCATACATGCTTCACCCAAATCTGGCACCAAGCAGAGCATTCGGAACGCTGGTATTCTGATGTGATGATAGTAATTATAGTAATATAAAAATGTTGGTCAAATAGTCCTCAGTCAGCAGCGTTATAAACAGAATTATGCAAACCCATCTGTCTCCCGTTCATTTAGCTCTGGCATTTGGCGTTGGCTAAATTCAGCTGGTGTTTGGGTGGTGAGTGATTACCAGAACACCACACTTTAGACTACTCTCAATCACATTCACAATCTGAATATTATATGGGTAATTATCATTCACTCATGGTGTTGTTCTTTGTTTGTTAGTGTAAGCATTTGTGTGTGTGTGTGTGTGTGTGTGTGTGTGTGTGTGTGTGTGTGTGTGTGTGTGTGTGTGTGTGTGTGTGTGTGTGTGTGTGTGTGTGTGTGTGTGTGTGTGTGTGTGTGTGTGTGTGTGTGTGTGTGTGTGTGTGTGTGTGTGTGTGTGTGTGTGTGTGTGTGCGTGCGTGCGTGCGTGCGTGCGTGCGTGCGTGCGTGCGTGCGTGCGTGCGTGAGTGTGTGTGTGTGTTTCTAACCAAGCTGCTGATGTATTAACAGTTGGATCGTCTCACAGTTTGACAGCCTGAGCCCTGGGTCATGTGCACAAGCTAGTTGTGTGAGGTCTTCAAATGGTCTCTAGGAGAACTGTTCAGTATCTGGTCTCTCTAGGACAGGGGTGGCCAACCAGTCAGAGATTAAGAGCCACAAAAATTACTGTGGTACCACAAAGAGCCACACCATATACTCAACCTTTTTTTTCAGTCACGGCACCCTTCATGTGTTTATAGGTCTCACCCTCTGGCCTCTGAAGTTGCTAATGTCTTTTTTATTTGGGCCTCGCAGGATTAAAAGTACCCTGTCAGACGGTTGCAAAATTACAAAATCACGTTTAGCCATTTAAAAAAAAAGGTCTGTAAATGTTTATTTAAAAAGAAATGTAAGCACATGTATAGTCAATTGGTCCTGTTGTTCAGCCTCACAATGCTATTTGATAGTAAAATTTAGTATATAGAGTATTTAATGTGTTTATATGTCCCACCCTCTGAAGTTGCTAATGTATTTTTAATTTGGGCCTCACAGGGTTAACCTCTTATGGCCGAAATATATAGTAAAAGTGTATATTTTCAGCATTACGTTTGTTTACCAATGAATTTTGAACTGTTATTAGTGAAATATAAGATTATAGAAATCTCAGGGCATTGAGTTGGAAACCGGCGCATATTGACAGGAGGAAGTGGAGCAGCCAAAAGTGAGTGTAGTCTTTTGAAGGGAGAGACTCTGGGCTTTCGAATTTCAAAAAACGACCCTACCCAGCTCACGCCAGCCCCTGTCAATCAGCTGACTTCTGGATTTACTTTTTTATTTCTCAAATTTTTTTGTTTAGTTTAGTTTAGCAGTTAGTTTCTCTACCTTTCTGTGAACGTCTAGCAAAAAACGGTGTTGCAATATGATGAAAAATGGTGGAGAAATGTACATTATAAAAAATATGTCAGAATTCAGTATTGTATCTACAAAACCTGTAAGAGGACTGTTCAGTATCTGGTCTCTAAGAGGACTGTTCAGTATCTGGTCTCTAGGAGGACTGTTCAGTATCTGGTCTCTAAGAGGACTGTTCAGTATCTGGTCTCTAGGAGGACTGTTCAGTATCTGGTCTCTAGGAGGACTGTTCAGTATCTGGTCTCTCTAGGAGGACTGTTCAGTATCTGGTCTCTAGGAGGACTGTTCAGTATCTGGTCTCTAGGAGGACTGTTCAGTATCTGGTCTCTAGGAGGACTGTTCAGTATCTGGTCTCTAGGAGGACTGTTCAGTATCTGGTCTCTAGGAGGACTGTTCAGTATCTGGTCTCTCTAGGAGGACTGTTCAGTATCTGGTCTCTCTAGGAGGACTGTTCAGTATCTGGTCTCTCTAGGAGGACTGTTCAGTATCTGGTCTCTCCAGGAGGACTGTTCAGTATCTGGTCTCTAGGAGGACTGTTCAGTATCTGGTCTCTCTAGGAGGACTGTTCAGTATCTGGTCTCTAGGAGGACTGTTCAGTATCTGGTCTCTAGGAGGACTGTTCAGTATCTGGTCTCTCTAAGAGGACTGTTCAGTATCTGGTCTCTAGGAGGACTGTTCAGTATCTGGTCTCTAAGAGGACTCTTCAGTATCTGGTCTCTAGGAGGACTGTTCAGTATCTGGTCTCTCTAGGAGGACTGTTCAGTATCTGGTCTCTCTAAGAGGACTGTTCAGTATCTGGTCTCTAGGAGGACTGTTCAGTATCTGGTCTCTCTAGGAGGACTGTTCAGTATCTGGTCTCTAGGAGGACTGTTCAGTATCTGGTCTCTCTAAGAGGACTGTTCAGTATCTGGTCTCTAGGAGGACTGTTCAGTATCTGGTCTCTCTAAGAGGACTGTTCAGTATCTGGTCTCTCTAGGAGGACTGTTCAGTATCTGGTCTCTAGGAGGACTGTTCAGTATCTGGTCTCTAGGAGGACTGTTCAGTATCTGGTCTCTCTAGGAGGACTGTTCAGTATCTGGTCTCTCTAGGAGGACTGTTCAGTATCTGGTCTCTCTAGGAGGACTGTTCAGTATCTGGTCTCTAGGAGGACTGTTCAGTATCTGGTCTCTCTAGGAGGACTGTTCAGTATCTGGTCTCTCTAGGAGGACTGTTCAGTATCTGGTCTCTCTAAGAGGACTGTTCAGTATCTGGTCTCTAGGAGGACTGTTCAGTATCTGGTCTCTCTAGGAGGACTGTTCAGTATCTGGTCTCTAGGAGGACTGTTCAGTATCTGGTCTCTAAGAGGACTGTTCAGTATCTGGTCTCTCTAAGAGGACTGTTCAGTATCTGGTCTCTCTAGGAGGACTGTTCAGTATCTGGTCTCTCTAAGAGGACTGTTCAGTATCTGGTCTCTAAGAGGACTGTTCAGTATCTGGTCTCTCTAGGAGGACTGTTCAGTATCTGGTCTCTAGGAGGACTGTTCAGTATCTGGTCTCTCTAGGAGGACTGTTCAGTATCTGGTCTCTAGGAGGACTGTTCAGTATCTGGTCTCTCTAAGAGGACTGTTCAGTATCTGGTCTCTCTAGGAGGACTGTTCAGTATCTGGTCTCTAAGAGGACTGTTCAGTATCTGGTCTCTCTAGGAGGACTGTTCAGTATCTGGTCTCTCTAGGAGGACTGTTCAGTATCTGGTCTCTCTAGGAGGACTGTTCAGTATCTGGTCTCTCTAGGAGGACTGTTCAGTATCTGGTCTCTCTAGGTCCGAGAACTGTTCAGTATCTGGTCTCTCTAAGAGGACTCTTCATTATCTGCCGTTATTGGCAGCTGATTATAATTATCTATTATAATAATATTTGTATACTGTACAACTATTTGTTGTATGTATGAATGAATGAAAGTCATTGTTTTATGGCCCATCCCTTACAGCATTATAAGATGCCAAAAACAAGATCATATACAATCTGTTAATTATATACAAACCAATAGGGAGCTGCACAATAAACACAGTTTGCACGATAAACTGCATCACATGAGCCAAAATAAAAACATCAGAAAACGAATTGATGTTCTCTTTGGTAGTATGTTGCAATATGGCTGTCAATTGAGCACATTATATTAACAAAGTTTGTTAATATCCGTCTGTATTTACAATGTTTATGTCCCTTGTATTCTTGTAGCCTAATATGTGGGCATCAATAAATCAATTAAAAGTCTGTCTGCCTAACTTGGGTGCTTTCTCAGTCCACTAGACAGATTTGGTGTGAGGAAGGAGTGAGGCTTACGCACGGGTAGTAGGTTGTAGGTCGCGAGGGGCATGTAGGAGACCTGCACTGTAAGAAAAAAAGCTGCAAGAAAACGGTAAATGTCTGGCATCAATGGTTGCCAAATACTTACTGTCAAATTACAGTAAAATCAAATACATTTACAGATTACAACCTTTATTTAATGGTTAATATTTTTATAAAAGGTAATTTACTGTATTTGTATGGCATTTACACTTAAAGTAGAAAAACAAAAGTAATCTGTAAAATAATACAGTGAATTTCCTGTGAAAAAACATTTATTTTTCATAGTGTGGGCTCAGAGGGATGAAGACATTCGTTCAGAGAGATGAAGAAGTCCGTTCAGAGGGATGAAGACATCCGTTCAGAGAGATGAAGACGTCCGTTCAGAGAGATGAAGACGTCCATTCAGAGAGATGAAGACATCCGTTCAGAGAGATGAAGACGTCCATTCAGAGAGATGAAGACGTCCATTCAGAGAGATGAAGACATTCGTTCAGAGAGATGAAGACGTCCGTTCAGAGAGATGAAGATATCCGTTCAGAGAGATGAAGACATCCGTTCAGAGAGATGAAGACATCCGTTCAGAGAGATGAAGACATCCGTTCAGAGAGATGAAGACGTCCGTTCAGAGAGATGAAGACATCCATTGTAAGAGATGAAGACGTCCGTTCAGAGAGATGAAGACATCCATTGAGAGAGATGAAGACATCCGTTCAGAGAGATGAAGACGTCCATTGAGAGAGATGAAGACGTCCGTTCAGAGAGATGAAGACATCCATTGAGAGAGATGAAGACATCCGTTCAGAGAGATGAAGACATCCGTTCAGAGAGATGAAGACGTCCGTTCAGAGAGATGAAGACATCCGTTCAGAGAGATGAAGACGTCCGTTCAGAGAGATGAAGACGTCCGTTCAGAGAGATGAAGACGTCCGTTCAGAGAGATGAAGACATCCATTCAGAGAGACGAAGACATCCGTTCAGAGAGATGAAGACATCCATTCAGAGAGATGAAGACGTCCATTCAGAGAGACGAAGACATCCGTTCAGAGAGATGAAGACATCCATTCAGAGAAATGAAGAAGTCCGTTCAGAGAGATGAAGACGTCCGTTCAGAGAGATGAGGACATCCGTTCAGAGAGATGAAGACGTCCATTCAGAGAGATGAAGACATCCGTTCAGAGAGATGAGGACATCCGTTCAGAGAGATGAGGACATCCGTTCAGAGAGATGAAGACCTCCGTTCAGAGAGATGAAGACGTCCATTCAGAGAGATGAAGACGTCCGTTCAGAGAGATGAAGACATCCGTTCAGAGGGATGAAGACATCCGTTCAGAGGGACGAAGACATCCATTCAGAGAGATGAAGACGTCCATTCAGAGAGATGAAGACGTCCGTTCAGAGAGATGAAGAAGTCCGTTGAGAGGGATGAAGACATCCATTCAGAGAGATGAAGACGTCCGTTCAGAGAGATGAAGACATCCGTTCAGAGAGATGAAGACGTCCGTTCAGAGATGAAGAGGGATGAAGACGTCCGTTCAGAGAGATGAAGACGTCCGTTCAGAGAGATGAAGAGGGACGAAGACATCCGTTCAGAGAGATGAAGAGGGATGAAGACGTCCGTTCAGAGAGATGAAGACGTCCGTTCAGAGAGATGAAGACATCCATTCAGAGAGATGAAGACATCCATTCAGAGAGATGAAGACGTCCGTTCAGAGAGATGAAGACATCCGTTCAGAGAGATGAAGACATCCTTTCAGAGAGATGAAGAGGGATGAAGACGTCCGTTCAGAGGGACACCGCCTAAAGCTCAGAGAGCCTCTCAGGTATAAAGAGCTTCTGGTGGGATGGGGAATGAGGAGGACAAGGCCAGTGTAGAGCCAAGGGGTTAAAAAAGGAGCAGTAAGTTCCTTTTTTCCACAGGGGCTTTTCTTTGCCCCCCTTAATTGATTTCCAGGGGCTGAAATATTACAATGGTAAATGGCTGCATTTATATAGCAGCTTTTATCCAAAGCGCTTTACAATTTCATCCTCACATTTTACCCATTCACTCACACATCCACACACCGTCGGCGGAGGCAACCATGCAAGGTGCCAACCTGCTCATCAGGAGCAATTAGGGGTTAAGTGTCTTGCTCAAGAACACTTCGACACGCTGCCCGGGAACAGCGGGAATCGAACCGAGACCCTCCGGATTACTGGACAACTGCTCTACCTCCCGAGCCACTGTCGACACTGTCAGGTACTATAGATAATATGTTTATGTATTTTTAGTTTTTACAATACAATGTGATCTGATCACCTTCATGCTCGACCTCGACCCAGTCCGGTTTCCAGGAGTCCTCCACATTTTGGTTTGCTGGGTGTGAAGGAGAGACGGCTTCATGGAGCTGCTTCATACTGTACATCCATGTTTTATTGTAATGTAAATGTAAATAGTTTGAGCAAGTTTGTAGTCTATGTCTGGTTTGTCTATATTTCATTATTCATATGTCACAATAATCCGGCGCTAGATTAATTTCATTCAAACCTTAAAACAGTAACTGGACACGTCTTGTTTGTCAGGAGTTAATTAATACAGGTGATAAAAAAAAAAAAAAAGTATTCTATTTATTTTTGGGCTTTCTGTATTTTTCACCCATCCCAATTTAGTCGTTATGCCAATTGCCTTCCTGGTCGTTGCGCACATTGCCCCACTGTCGGCCTGGGGAGGGTGTAGACTACCACATGCCTCCTCCGATACATGTGGAGTCGCCAGCCGCTTCTTTTCACCTGACAGCGAGGAGTTTCACTGGGGGAACGTAACATGTGCAGAGGTTCGGAGACTCTGCGGTGGTAGGCGAGTGCTTGGTCCACTGCGCTACCCAGCCGCCCAATGCAGGTGATCTTGATTGGTTTAAAATCATCTGTGTTCATGGTGCGATTTTTATTTAAGAAAAGATTTTTTTGCATAGTACCTGCTAGGGATATGTTTGAAACTTGCTTTTTATGGACTCTGTAGGAAAGCTTCTCATTGTGTTTTAAAGCCTTTCAGGGTTTACAGTTCTGTACCGTTAAGAGGCTTAGCTTGGCATCACACTGCACTATCTCGCGTACGTGCACGCGTACTGAATAAATTCCACAAATGTACCTCTAATACCAGTATTAGTCTGACCACACCCCTCATCAGCTTACCTTCATAAGCAGGTGTGTGGTCACCTGCTCTCCTCCTTCTCGCTTTCACCACAAGGAAAGTGCCTCGGTAGTACCCCACTTGACGTGTTTGTTAGTTGAAAAGAGTTGTGACTGGTTTACATTGTGCTTAACCTTTTTCTTCTCTCACTTGTTGTATAAGAAAAAGGTTTGGGTCATAATGTATTCCGCGGAGAGTAGACCCGCTAGACCTACTCTTCACCACCGATTCTCCATTCCCGCCTCCGTCATGCGTTTCGGTGCTGGGCTGTTGCCACTCTCGTGGTTGCCGACCCAGCCCGGGAGACTGCCGGTGGATAGTTTTCCTCACCGACGAGCCGAGGTTTCGGTGCCGTCGCTCCGGCGATGGCCTGATCTCGACTCTGGTTCCTCTGTTTCTGGGGAATCGGCCGTTGATGAACGGGGGATTGTCTTAGAGCCGGAGGATTTGCGACGAAAACTTTTTGCGTCTGCTCGCTCACGTCGCAACATGGTGGCGTGCAGACGCGAACGGCCTGGGTTTGGGGAATTGCTGGAGACCAGCGAGGCCGCGTCCGACTCTGGATTTCTGATGGAAACTGAAGACTTCATGGAGGAGGCGGACGGGTTCTTGTATGATGGTCCCGTGGAGGAGAGTATCCCTCCTCCGGAGACCCCGGAGGGGGGAGAAATGGCTCCACGGGGCGCCTTGTTCGAGGATGTCGAGGAACCACCTTGGCCTCATCAGCAGGATGCCCTACTGTCAGCCGCATCGGATTGTGGCTCCTTAACCAGTCGCAGCCTGCTGTATGCGAGGGATGCGGGGTCGGTGGAGGAGGGTCCGCAGGGGGAACTGCGGGCCTTGTTTCCCGAGCTCATGGCGGTAGCCGCCGCCGCAAACGGTGTGCCGCTGCCGCTGCCATTGCCTGCACCTGTCCCTGATGACCTCATAGGCCATCCCTGGCAGCGTCCCCCGGTGAGAGGGGTGGACGTTGTCTACCCATTTTTCCCATCGATGGGGGCCGATGTTCGTCGGGGTCAGGCGGTGTCCAACATCATGGGACTAACTCCCGCCTACGTACCAGTTACGCGGGTGTCGGGGTTAGTCAAAGGTATGGGGGAGGGCGTACCTCGGCTTGACAATCCGATGGCCGCGCTCCTCTGTCCGGATATGGTGTGGGAACCCCTATGCAAGCCGGTTCTCCAGGGGAGGTCGGCTAGGCGATTGGCTTATTGGGGTGACCAGTCATTCATCGCTGGTACACAGTCGCTGGCTGCGGCGTCTAACATCGCCCACCTGGCTAGATTTGTATCGGGGATAATGACGGGCGGCGCGGATCTGAACGAGGTAAAATGCGATCAGATCACCCAGGCTGCGGGAGCTGTTCTGCACCTTTCCCAGGTGCTGGCCATAGCCATGGGGAAAGTGCGCGCCCTGGCCACCCTGGGCCAGCGTCATCTTTGGCTGGAGCAGGCCCGTGTGCCGGAACGGAAGAGAGCCCCTCTTCTGACGGCCGCCCTCTCCGACGCTGGCCTGTTCGGGAAGGCCCTGCAATTGATGACCTCAACATGCAGAGAAATGGCAGAGGAGAGATCCGTCCTTCAACCCCATTTTCCGCCTCCCGTCCTTGCCGGTGGGGGCAGAAGGCTTCCGCGACGTCGAGCTGTCTCCGTCGCCGCTACCACTACCTCCACCGCCGCTGCTGGCCCTGCCAAGAGGGCCAGGGGACGAAGCGGCGCTTCGGCCACCGCCGGCCCATCCCAGACCGGAGGAGACGGTAGGGAACGTTGTGTCCAGCAGACTGTAACCTATCGTCCCTCCGGGGCTCCCCGGGGTGGCAAGACTCGAGCGGCGCGAGGTGGCAGGCGCCGTTAAGAGTGACTTTTCCCCTTTGTGTCCCCTCCTCTACACCCTTCCCGGCCCCTCTGTGATTTTGTGCCTTACACTTTAATTAATAAAAATAGTTCCCTGATATAAGGGGGACTGTGTTTGGCCGAACAAACTGTGTGTTTCTTCAATACAAATCATGTGGTGGGGTTGTGTATATATGAATCTACCCTGTTACGTTGGGGGGTGAGTTGTGTTGTGTTACGAGTTTTAAGCAAGGTCTGCAACTTACACTCGGTAATAGGTTCTATTAGCTTGATGCTCCACATGCAATTAGAACTGGTGTTATTCCATTGCTTTAACTAAGTATATGTGTTTCACAACGCTGTGTTGTTAGTTGCAGTAATGCTCGTACGCACATTTTCATGGCCTAGCCATTACTCTCGTTCAGCGTTCTTCCTATGTGTAACATAGGCTACGGGTATGGGATTCACGCACAGGCGACTTGTGTTTTGTTGTAAACCCTTTTTACACTTTGTGGGTAGCAGGCATTGTATTAGCTTATGCTATATTTTGTTCTACCGGAGGTTTTCAAAATGGCTACGGTTGTTTTCTGTGTGTAGGGATAGAAGGTGTGTTTTCGGGAGGGGGTGTCGAATAAACCCCTCCTTTTTCTCACTTGATTGGTTTAGAGGATTTGTTGATCTTTTCTGCTGAGCCAGTCAGGGCCAAGCCAGTGCTTGACAGGGGGGGGGGGGGGGTATTCTACCGACTCCTGTTATGACAGGATCCGGTGGGGTTTCCCCGCCCGTTGTAGCGTTGTTGCTATGGCGACGCCTTCCATGAGCTGGTGTCTTAAAGATGTCGAGGTTGGGCGCAGGACTTACAGCCTGCTGCGCCTGTTTATGTGTCAAACTTGAGTCTGTTGGTCACGTGTCTCACAGTTTACATATCTTTTTCTTGACCGTGGTCTCATGTGGGAAGGTGTTTTCTGGGGGAGTCTGGTCTTACACTCTGATTAAAAGGAGTGACTGGATTAAAATCATGTGAAAAACAGGGTTTTTACTCCCAGCTGTGCAGTTAGGTCATACGTGTGATGCCTTTTCTTTATTTTATAAAGAGTTGAATGTGTCTTGATGGATATGAAATGAGGGTCCCTGATGGAAACAAGACTAACGTCTTTCTCAGGTCTGCCTCCCCTTATCTTTTGTATGTATTCCTGTACTGCAGTCTGTTGGGTAAATATTTTCATTCATTCATTCATGGAGTTGATTGCATCTCGCCCCTCTTGTCGTTCCCTGGGCGTCTTGGGGATTCAATATGGTGGTCTAAACGGCCTATTGTTGATGTGGGTATGTCAGAACGCACACATAGTGCTGGCTCAGGATGTGCTTTTGGCCGTTGCTGACTGGCGCGCCTCGTTTGCTTTGGTAAAACAGCGTTTTTATGGAGCAATTGGGATGGGGGTTTTTCCTCTTCCGACATCCTGTGTGTTGTCGATGGGTTCCCGTTCATGTCAGGGGATGATGACGGAATGGGTCTGGACATATGGGGAAGGGTCTCACGCCCTAGGGGTGGGCCGCCGGACGCGGTTCATACGACACGTCTGGGTGGCGCCTTCTTTTTTATGTTGGGATCAGACGCGCATATCTGCCCCTTCTCCTGGGGTTGGCAGGTCGGCGTGATTAGGGCACGGGACTGGTTCTGGTCGCGCTGGTCCAGATCAGTGCACCCGTTGTCCGCTGGGGATGCAGATCTGCTGTTCTGGTACCCTGAGGGACTTAGGGTTTTTTCAGGGGGGAAAATGCTAGGTCGATCCGGGTGTCACAGGGTTGTGCGTTATGGGACCCTTTTTGATGTATTCTGCACTGTCATAATGGCTTATGGCCGTGCCGACCTGTACGCGTCCGATCTCGTCGGATCTCGGCCGCTGTACGGGTTGGTCTTGGTTGGTACTTGGTTGGGTGACCTCCTGGGAATACCGAGTGCGGGGTGCTGGGGCTGGTCTTCCATATTACGCTCTTCTCTTGCGTTTGGCGCTGAGGAGCCTGTTGGGTGGGGTTAACCTCCTTTGGGATCCTGTGCTCCCCGTATCGCCGGGCCCGGTCCGGGGTGATGCTCGTTGACCCGTAGGCCCGGGATAGCCCTGTTGGGAACCGGAACGCGGGGTGCGTTTCGGGGTTTTTCCTGAGGGGTTATGGGACCAACCATTGCATGGGGTGATGCCTGGGTGGTTGGTTCTCTGGTGTGTTGCTGCAGTGTCAACTCCCGGTTCTCCGGTTGAGGGTGCCCCTGCACGTTCATGACGTCTGCCGATCGTATGGGCTTTTCTGTGGGCAGCTGTCAGGGGCCGAGTGGTCTACGGATCCCACTTCTGACGTGCTGTTTGAAAGCTTGATTATGCGACAACGCCAGCATACGCCCCTTCCGCCGGGGCGGCTGTTCAGCTGTCCTTTCTGGCGCCTGCCTCGTCCGCAGTTTTTCCAGGCTTGGGTTGACAGCCTGTTGCCTGGTCTTCCCCGGTGCACTGCCTGTTTCCGTTGGTTGCCTCTTGTGTGTTTAACCGTGCTGTCTGCTGTTGCAGGACTTGTGTTCCAGGCGGTGTGCTGTTGAGGAGGACAGGGCCCGCTCGGCTGAGGGGCCCTTGTCCGGATACGCTGGCGATGTGGGGGGCGGGGTCACTAGGTGCCCCCCTGGTGGGGTCTTGATGCTGGCATCATGGGCTTCTCCGGGCCCCCATTTCAGGGAGCCCAGTCCTTTGGTGGATCTGGGCCTTCCTTCGCGCTCCGCTGCTACGGCCTTGCCACGGGGTTGGGTTGGCCCTTGACCCCGTGATTCTGGGGGCAGTAACGTGGTGGTTTCCTCCGTTCGTTCCCGGGTGGCATGCGGGTTGTGCGTGTGTGTAGTCGTGGGGTCAAGCCACGGCTGCTCACCCTGTGCGTTGGGTTGCTTGAGTGCCTCTTCACACGGTCGGGTCCGTCGCCTTCCCGTGAAGCCCCTAATAGGGGGGCTACCCGCCATTAGGGGGGGTCGGGGGGGCTCGGCCCTCCCTGTTCTGATGGTTGTGGGGGGGCTGTCAGCGGGGTGTATTTGTCAGCCAGCGGCTCCGCTTGGCCTCCCTTGTGCAGTGTGATGCCAAGCTAAGCCTCTTAACGGTACAGAACGATAGGTTATGACTATAACCAAGTTCTGTTAGTTAGAGGCGACGCTTGGCATCAGACGGCCGCTGCAGCCCTTGACCTCACCTTGTGGTGAAAGCTTGGGAAGGAGGAGAGCAGGTGACCACACACCTGCTTATGAAGGTAAGCTGATGAGGGGTGTGGTCAGACTAATACTGGTATTAGAGGTACATTTGTGGAATTTATTCAGTACGCGTGCACGTACGCGAGATAGTGCAGTGTGATGCCAAGCGTCGCCTCTAACTAACAGAACTTGGTTATAGTCATAACCTATCGTTTATGGCCAGCCTCATGGGGCGCACATTATTATTTTTTTTTCACCAAGAATCCCTTTTTTCTTTCCCACCATGCTGAGACAGCGGTCAGAAGGTGGGAGGGACTCAATTGTGTTTGATCACACAGGATCAATAAACCACGTCTTTCAGGTATCAGTTAAAGATGCTATAGATAACATTCAGCTACTACAGTAGATGTCGCACTAGAGCACCAGCATGTAATTTATCCAATCAGGTACATTCCATGTGGTAGGGAGGGGACACATGTAAACAACAACATTAACTTTGGACGTGCCAATATATATATATATATATATATATATATATATATATATATATATATATATATATATAAAGAAAAAAAAGATTTTTCTACATAAAACATCTTTAAATAATTTGTAGTATTCTATTATTTTTTTTTTTTACTATGGTTGATCATTTAATGGTAACGCCTCCAGATATTTTCGTGACAAAAAAAAAAAAAAGGGAAACTGTCTAGGGCATTAGTTGGCCCTTAACTGATTTTTGAGGTCATACGATGCATTTTCAAGGGCGTTTTTTGCCCTGAGTCCCCGTTAATTTGGAACCCTGCCTCAATTCACCCACCCTGCTCCACAGAGGGGGGGGGGGGGGGGGGGGGGCGAAAAAAATAGAGTGACCCTGTAGCCCGCCCTTCCTCGCACCCCACACCGTCCTCCTCCCGCCCCCTCCTCCTCACCGTGTGAAATCAAATTTCCATGTGGCTTCCGTATCTGTTGCACAGTGAGGTGATTTATCAGCGATGCAAAGAGCATGCAGAAACAATCTTTATTACATCCATTTCCTGCTTGTCAGCTGGGATCATGTTGGCTGTTCATTAAAGGCACGGCGCAGGTGAGGAGAATGCAGCCCGATGCCTTGATAGATTGTCTGCTTCGCCGCAGTGACAGGGACTGGATGGATTGAACAGAGGGTGGTGGGCGGGTGGGGGCGGGGTGGTGGGTAGAAGGGAGGGGCGCGGATGGCGGGTAGAAGGGAGGAGGGGGGGGGGGGGGGTTGGGTGAGGGAGGGGGAAAAGCGCTGACTCCGTCGCTCCCCCCTGTCAGACAGATTTTTACATGGCCAGCGGTGTCATTCCTACCAAAACAGCCACACATGTACACACATGCACGCACACACACACACACACACACACACACACACACACACACACACACACACACACACACACACACACACACACACACACACACACACACACACGTGTACACATAAATACACAAGCACGCACACACACACACATAAGCAAGCTTTGTAATACAGACACACACAAGGATTTCCTTAGCACATGTAGATATACACACACATGCTCCTGCACAACACACACACACACACACACACACACACACACACACACACACACACACACACACACACACACACACACTATGATACTTGGTCTAAAATATTTGGGTATGTATACACAAACCAAAAACTCACATCCTTCTTTACTGACATAGAAACATATAGTGTAATGATGATGATGTCAGACTTACATCACAATGGCCTAAACATCTCCCAGGTGACGCATACTGCCCAGAGATAAACACAGTCCTTCTTACTCTGAAAATGTGAATTACATTAAGTGTGAATAAAATGATCAGTGTACCTTTTGTGGAATCTTAAATCGTTAAAGCATCATATATATAAGTGCAAAATATAACAAATGATAATAATTTTACTGTATGCCTTTCAAAGACACATTTATTGTGTGAAATACCCAATAAAGGAACATGCCACCATTAGGGGAGCTATACGCTTACCGTCAGACAAGAAGATAGATACCAATTTCCTCTCTGTGTGTTCAGTAGAAATCCGGCTGCAAGTTAGCCTAGCTTAGCACAAATGAATGGAAGCGGATACGGATCAGCTGGCCTAGCTGTGGACCAAAAACACCTCTTTCTGAGTTTTGAGCTATAGTCTAGTGGTCCAAATCCGCACAGAGAAGAAATCGGTATCTATCTTCTGGTCTGACTCGGTAGCAGTGCAGTTCCCATAATGGTGGCGTGGTCCTTTAACATACAGAGGACTGACAATAATATTGTATATTATACACTCAGTATACTTACTCAAACAATTGAAAACATGTTATGCATGCATTGTTGTCTCAGGTTTTAGGAGGATCAATTCACTTTTAATTAAATTAATTCAGGAAGGGAAGTCTGTTTCATTTCAAATTCAAATAGCCTATTGGAGAGTTTGGCATGAAATGGTTGTACTATCCAACCTACTGACAAGTAAATAAAAGTGGATTTTGTATCGTCAACAAATCAACACCTTCTTCCATTCTCCTGAAAAGGTGACGTGTGGACATCCAAGGTTTCTCCATAACGTTGGTTTAGAAAACCCTTTTAGCCGCTGTGATACGAGCAGGTACATACAGGAGCCCTGGCTTTTACTGAAGCTACGTGAGCCTTCATGATCACTAATAAAAGCTTTTATCACAGCTACTATATCACTGCTTATATGACCAGTGATAATCCATCCTTTTAGAGTGAGTCCTCATTGTTTAATACTGATATATTATTACTATACAAATAAACCTTACCTCACTTGGCTTGAATATGCATGACTATGCTAAAGATGCTATAGATAGATAATGATTTTATCGGCTACACTGTGGCTTCTACCAATGGCTTTAACTGTACCTCACAGCGTAACGATTCTGTACTATAGAACAGAGTCTCAAAGACACAATACATGATGATCCCTCAGGAAGATGGAGCGTTTCACTCAGCGTTACAAGGTGATATGACGTAGAACATCTTCGCGATGGAGGAATCACCACTTAGCTCCGTCAGCGGTCTCTGTACCTGACATCACTCCGTCTGCTTGGCATATACCCTCTCGCTCTCTCTCTCTCTCTCTCTCTCTCTCTCTCTCTCTCTCTCTCTCTCTCTCTCTCTCTCTCTCTCTCTCTCTCCCTCCCTCCCTCTCAGTCTCTCTCTCTCTCTCTCCCTCCCCGCTTCCCTCTCCAAGTGTGATTTGTGGCCCGTGTATCTGGGCGCACCAATGACATGCAATGACAGTGGCGTAAGTGTGGATCGATCCAGGAGTGCATCTGGGCGGTGTGGCCATGAGGCCATATGGTGGAGCTGGTGTTGATAGCTGGCTGACAGGGAGGGAGCGGCTGAGAGGACAGAAGCATTTAGCTAATTAATTTACCCCTCCCTCACCCTCCCCCTCCCCCACTCACTGGCCCAGAGTATTAAAATGTTTTCAACATCCTATTTTAAAGGTGCTATAGATAACATTCAGCCTCTAGATGTCGCACTAGAGCACCAGTCACTTCCACGTGGGGAAATGAGAAGTAGGGAGGGGATACATTTCAGTGCCCCCGAAATGCAAAGAAAATGCCCCCGAAAATCTTTATAGGGGGGCAAAAAAAGCCACTGTGAAAAAAGGGACTTTTCCAACTTTTCCCTTTTTTTATCCCCTTGGCTCCACAATGGCTTTAGGGAGGGGATACATGCATGCAACACGTAAACAACATCATTAATTTTGGACCCGCCAACAACATGATACATTCATTAATCAATATATTTTTTGGGTGGAAAGCAATACTTTTATTCCCTACTTTTCTAACAGCTTGGTGGATTATAAAAAAATATCTATAGCACCTTTAACCAAGAAACACATCTGAAGAGAAAAAGGCCTTTTAAAACCTAGTCTTACTCATGTTGAAATAATGGTTGATACTAGTTGTAGATGAGCATTCAAAATGTATTGTTTTGTTCATCAACACATTGACTGGGTTTTAGAGGCAGTGGCACAATAATCTAAAATGAACTGGATGTTGGCCATATCAGATGTCATTACTGAGTTTGAGTAATCCAGTGAATGATTTCACAGATTATAATATTCAACAGGTAAGTTAATCAGTCATCTATAATTGATTAGTCAAGTCAAGTCAAGTGTTCCTTTATTAATTCCCTTGGGGAAATTCCGATATCATAGCAGCATGGTGGGGTACCGGTAGAATAGGTAATAATAATAAAAGAGAATCGAACATAGAACAAAGTGCAAAGTAATAATGATGATAGTGATAATAATAGTGATAACAGTAGTGAACTTGTTAACGTATCCGCTGTTTTCTTATAATAATGTATTGTATAGTTTGTATAGATATAATATAATATGTTGTGTATTCTTTTTAGGTCATAGTTATAGTTTATAGTTTATATAGATCGAATATACGTTGTGTATTATGTTTACAAGTCTACTACGGTTGAGGAGCCGGGAAAAACAAGCATCTCACGTTTTTCTGAATGTATGCACATTTAAAAAAGCTGTGACAATAAAATAATCTGAATCTGAATCTGAATCTGAATCTGAACAGTAGTAATAGTGATGGTATACAAGTTCAAGTTCAAGTTCTTTATTTGTCAAATACAGGTAATGATATGTTTGTGTTTCGAGCTCAGACTCAACAGTGAACAACAATGAATACAAGAATGTAATAATAATAATAATAATAACATGAGACAACTAAATAAATGGTAAAATGGTAAATGGACTGCATTTATATATCGCTTTTATCCAAAGCGCTTTACATCTTATGCCTCACATTCACCCATTCACTCACATTCACTCACGATGGTGGAGCCGACTCTTCGGGAGCAGTCAGGGGTTCAGTGTCTTGCTCAAGGACACTCTGACACGCTGCTGTGTGTATAAAATAAGTACACACACTAACACACACACACACACACACACACACATGGACACACACATAGATGTACACACAATAACAACAACAATAAAACAATCCCAAACAGCACATACACACAAACACAACAACACACACAGGACACACAAATTGAAGGCGATATTGTGAACACACACAAGTTCATTTTATTGTCATCCTCTCTTTACAGGTTGTGCACAAACCAGAACGAAATACAGTCATTTAACAACACAAAATAATAAAAACAAGTACATTAAAACATGAACAGTAGTTAAAACCAGCATAATGCAGCATACCTATGTAAAAACATCAAGGGTGGAAGCAGCACGACACCCACAAGCATACACACACACACACACACACACACACACACACACACACACACACACGCACACACACACACACACGCACACACACACACATGCACACACACATGCACGCACACACACACACACACGTATATATCATCAAAATCACTTAATTGCTGGATTGGAGCACTGGACCGTATCATACTCACTCTGGTGATTGGATTACACTTAAGGTTTCTTAGAGTTTGCACTGAATTAGGAAAATCTGCCTTTAGCTTCTGTGCCCCAGAAACATGGAATGTTTTGCAAAGCACTTTAAAACTCAATTCATTAGTATCTATTAGTCACTTTAAATCTTGAATAGCAAACCACTTTACCACAGCCTGCAGTTGTTTTTCATTATTTTAAATGTTTAATTGATTGACTTTCTGCTTCTATATTGATTTTGTATTTATTATGTGTTGTATTTCTCAATGTCATTGTAAATGAGAGCTTGTTCTCAATGATCCTTCAGGATTAAATAAAGATTGAATGAATATATGTGTACACACAACAACAACAAAACAACCACATACAGTATACACACAAACACAAATTGAAGGTGGCATTGTGCACACACTTGCACAACATACACACAGAGACACACATTCAGGGCTAGATGGTTTAGTTTAGCCTTAGTTTATTTTTCGCACAGTATAAAACTAATGACAACTGTAAAGTACAAAAGCTATACAGTGCAGGAGGAGGCATAAAAGCCCAAAAGGCTCATAAGAAACCTCCACCTATAATAATAATAATAATAATAATAATAATAATAATAATAATAATAATAATAATAATAATAATAATAATAATAATAATAATAATAATAATAATAATAATAATAATAATAATAATAATAATAATAATAATAATAATAATAATAATAATAATAATAATAATAATAATAATAAACAAAATTACATTACATATAGCAAGTTGGAAAACAAGATCAATGTAAGGACCTTGTGGGAGTGAGTGTGTGAGAGTAAGAAGTAAGTATGAGTAGTGAGTAGGTGTGTAAGTAAATACATGAGTGTACAAGTTAAAGGTGTCATGCAGTGCTATTCCTAGCACTATTTGGGCAACTTTACACACTTCCTGTGAGTCTATGTAACACATGTGTAATTTTTATTCCAAAAATAATCATTGTTTTATATTTCTAATCTTGTACTCAAAACCAGCATTTTTCAGCCTCATGAAATCAGGCTATTATTGGCTTGGCTCCACCCACACTTTGAGTGACAGCCACCCACCAAATAGCTCCGCCCATCTCCCCGTCATTCCATCCAGGTAGAGGTCTGAGGTCTTAGGTTTCAGGTTTTTATTTCGACACGCAAAAACATATACCGATTTTACTAACTAATACAACATGGCTGTACATTATGTTTGGGATCCAGAGAGCGACCCACAGTTTGATCCCGAAGAAGAAGAAGAAGGCGATTTGCTACAGCGAGGCTTACATTACATCGTTTCCGATTGGTAAGTTGATTAATTGCACTATTAGTTACTTACTGTTATATAATAGTTGTGTACTTCTGTCGCGCGCGGCCCGTCGAAAACACACACTCACTAACGTTAGATTGTACTGACACTAACCCCCAAACAACAGCGATCGAGGCTTACGTTACATCGTTTCCGATTGGTAAGTTGATTAATTGCACTATTAGTTACTTACTGTTATATAATAGTTGTGTACTTCTGTCGCGCGCGGCCCGTCGAAAACACACACTCACTAACGTTAGATTGTACTGACACTAACCCCCAAACAACAGCGATCGAGGCTTACGTTACATCGTTTCCGATTGGTAAGTTGATTAATTGCACTATTAGTTACTTACTGTTATATAATAGTTGTGTACTTCTGTCGCGCGCGGCCCGTCGAAAACACACACTCACTAACGTTAGATTGTACTGACTGACACTAACTGTACTTGACGATTGAAATTGGGGGACCCTGATGTAAACAAGACGAAAGTCTTTCTCTGGCCTCCATCATAACAGTTGTTGGTATTGAGCAATACTGTAGCAATAGAAATATAGTATGTCATAAATATAGAGATGTAGCAGTACTGTCTATCTATATGTTACCATGACGATTGAAATTGGGGGACCCTGATGTAAACAAGACGAAAGTCTTTCTCTGGCCTCCATCATAACAGTTGTTGGTATTGAGCAATACTGTAGCAATAGAAATATAGTATGTCATAAATATAGAGATGTAGCAGTACTGTCTATCTATATGTTACCATGACGATTGAAATTGGGGGACCCTGATGTAAACAAGACGAAAGTCTTTCTCTGGCCTCCATCATAACAGTTGTTGGTATTGAGCAATACTGTAGCAATAGAAATATAGTATGTCATAAATATAGAGATGTAGCAGTACTGTCTATCTATATGTTACCATGACGATTGAAATTGGGGGACCCTGATGTAAACAAGACGAAAGTCTTTCTCTGGCCTCCATCATAACAGTTGTTGGTATTGAGCAATACTGTAGCAATAGAAATATAGTATGTCATAAATATAGAGATGTAGCAGTACTGTCTATCTATATGTTACCATGACGATTGAAATTGGGGGACCCTGATGTAAACAAGACGAAAGTCTTTCTCTGGCCTCCATCATAACAGTTGTTGGTATTGAGCAATACTGTAGCAATAGAAATATAGTATGTCATAAATATAGAGATGTAGCAGTACTGTCTATCTATATGTTACCATGACGATTGAAATTGGGGGACCCTGATGTAAACAAGACGAAAGTCTTTCTCTGGCCTCCATCATAACAGTTGTTGGTATTGAGCAATACTGTAGCAATAGAAATATAGTATGTCATAAATATAGAGATGTAGCAGTACTGTCTATCTATATGTTACCATGACGATTGAAATTGGGGGACCCTGATGTAAACAAGACGAAAGTCTTTCTCTGGCCTCCATCATAACAGTTGTTGGTATTGAGCAATACTGTAGCAATAGAAATATAGTATGTCATAAATATAGAGATGTAGCAGTACTGTCTATCTATATGTTACCATGACGATTGAAATTGGGGGACCCTGATGTAAACAAGACGAAAGTCTTTCTCTGGCCTCCATCATAACAGTTGTTGGTATTGAGCAATACTGTAGCAATAGAAATATAGTATGTCATAAATATAGAGATGTAGCAGTACTGTCTATCTATATGTTACCATGACGATTGAAATTGGGGGACCCTGATGTAAACAAGACGAAAGTCTTTCTCTGGCCTCCATCATAACAGTTGTTGGTATTGAGCAATACTGTAGCAATAGAAATATAGTATGTCATAAATATAGAGATGTAGCAGTACTGTCTATCTATATGTTACCATGACGATTGAAATTGGGGGACCCTGATGTAAACAAGACGAAAGTCTTTCTCTGGCCTCCATCATAACAGTTGTTGGTATTGAGCAATACTGTAGCAATAGAAATATAGTATGTCATAAATATAGAGATGTAGCAGTACTGTCTATCTATATGTTACCATGACGATTGAAATTGGGGGACCCTGATGTAAACAAGACGAAAGTCTTTCTCTGGCCTCCATTGATTGATAATTTCATTCACCCTCAAATCTACTAGGTGCACGTGCGGAAATTGTGAACGGATGCCAACAGAGACTGAGAATGTATGCTGCATGGAAGTTCCACAGGTAAAGTAGTAACACAAACTTGCATCTTGGTAGCACTGAAAACCATGCATATGGCTAACGATTTAATTTTCTATATATATAGGTCAGACGTCGAATTAACCAGGAACCAACTGGACTACTGTGCATGGTTGATCATCCGGGATTGGATCCAGTGTGCTTCAACCCCTATACCATCCAAATGGCAACTAATATCTACAAGGCAGATTTTGGCTGGATACCAGAAAGCGGAATCAATAAGTAAATAATATTTATTACAGATTTATATATTTTTTTACAGGTGTTTCTCCATCTTGCATCTCTCAGACTATACTAATCTTTCTTGCAAACACAATCTAATCCTTATTGCACATCACATATAATCAATGCTTGCTACTGTCCAATGACATGACATGACAAATGGTTATTTCCCAGCTTTTTATTTTATTTTATTTGTGCATAAATATAATACTTGATTTTCTTCAGCCGTTTCAGATATATCGCGTACAGATGCTTTGTCGCGTGGTGCTTCGGCTACTTAGGCCGCAGAGTGAGAGTAGTAATCCCATCCTGTGTCGTGGTTCGAATCCGCACAGAATTTCCGGATGTTGATGGTGTCTATACTGGCTTCAGACCGGTACAGGATTGAATCGTGACACATAGCCGGCAACCGCTTCTTCCATGGAAGGCCTGTCGAACTGTGCGCACAAAGGTTCTGGGATGGCAATCGCCTCTACCACCTGGATATATTGTTGGGGGTCACGAAGGACGAAGTCAAAGAGTAGCGCCATCAGCTGGTTGACATAGTCTGTAAATGAGAAATTGTTATTTGTTTTGTCATGTTAAAAAGGTTATTATTTATTCAATTTATTGTATTCCACTGTAAGTGGAAATATTTTTCTATTTATATAGGTCATGTGTGTGCAATAATAAATGTTGATATTTTTACTTACTGAATGTCGCTGGGATTTTCCTTGGTTTTATTGTGTGTCCACCTTTTTTGGCCTTTGGAAAACTCATCTTGTACGCCGGCTCTCCAGAAGCGTTTATGGCTTGCTGGCGATTTGAGTTTTCATTGAAATGCATGGCAGCTAGGTATAGTCTGAAAGGAAAATTTCAATAAGCACAAGCAATATATTTGTAGTTGATCTGAGGTTATCTAATGCAACATAATGAGTTATTTGACAAATCAGGAGTCCATAATTAGTCATTTGTACACAATATAAAATACCTGCAAAGCATTCCTATGTACGAAAAAACCACGTTTTTTGGGGCAAAACGTAAAATCACACTGTGATAGGACTCCAATGAAGACGTTTGATGGTGTGGACTCAATTTGGCGACATCTTTGATGATCCTTGTGTTTAGCAAAACCTTCTCGAGCTGGTGGGCCGGTTTTGAGTCTAAAGTAAAAAAGAAATTGCATTCAGATATTTCATTAGAGTATATTACAGTAGATTAGAATTATTCAAGCAAGTATACATTTGTAAATCACACCAATCTAGAATGAGGACATAAATAAATATTTTGAGTATATATTCATGATGAAAGACAGACAGACATACCAGGTTTAACCCACTTGCTACTATCTCTTGATACACGGTCAGCATGAAGACAACGCGGATAGAGTGGTTCTTCGTCGTGTTCATGTACATTCATCATGTGATTGAGACATGACTTCCACCTAGCAACCCTCTCATCGGCAGACTTCGACGTGGCAGCTGTCCAGTAGAGGTGGTTTGAAATGTGCAGGCGCCACTTTTTTATGACCTTGCAGTCTTTCGCCTGTGCAATTTTGTCAAGCTTCTTAGACAGACCTTGAATTACATAACATAACATAACATTACATAACAGTCGTATGACATACATGACATACAGATAGACAGTACTGCTACATCTACATTTTTTGACATACCAGATTTGCAATTACAGTACTGGTTGGGTGGGTGGGGGGGGGGGGGGGGTTGGTAGGAGGGGTGGAATTGAATGTGGGATGCCTTTCGACATACCTTTGGCCACGTGCCACACATCGTAGAAGTGTTTGATGTCGTGATCTCTCAGGTACTTTTGGATCTGCGGGTGACGGTCTGTGACAATACAGTCCAAGGTCACGGATTTGGCGTCCAGAAGAGCGAGGCTTCTCCTCAAGCCCTCCAGTTCCATATGGTAGCTGCCTCCCACCTCATTGCTCTGGAACAAGGAAGGGAAGATCAATGAAATAGCCTTTTCAAAATTCCACAATTAACATTTCCTAACCCCCGCTCACACACACAGCCAGCCAGACCACTTCACACCCCGCTCACACACACAGCCAGCCAGACCACTTCACACCTACAGCGATTCAAGATTCAAGACCGAGAGCTTTGTGTTCGTTTGAGCACAATGAAGGGTGCAGTGTCTCTTCAGACTTGTTAATTACCTGAATTAGTTGGACGTCTATGACATGATTGGTGGCGAGTTCCATCACAGAGTAACTTCCGTACTTAGCACTGTGGCCTGTTGAAAATAATAATAACAATTTCAATCAATGTAGTGCAATATTAAAAATGTATTCATAAAGTAGGAATTTGTCATTGGGGAGCTTTTTCTAACCTGGACTATCGGCTCGCATGTCACCGCCGATTATCACGCTTTCTTTCTCGCTTAATCTGGCGAGGGTAACGTCTTGGTCCTTGGTCCACAAACTTAGAACAGCAGGTTCCAAGAACTTCTTGGCGTGTTCCCGAAACGCTCTGTACTTTATTGTGGAGACGTGTAACGCATTTAGGACCTAAAAGAATAAATGAATAACGCTTTGTTAATATGCACGTGTGAATCACAAACAAAAACATAATGTATATCTGACTTGTCAATCAAATCAATCAAATCAAATACCTTCTCCATTTGGGTGAAAGATGAGCCAGTGAAAAATACTGCTGCAGAAAGCTGAATATTTCCAGCTGGTGTGATGCCGATGAGAGGCTGACTCGCCCATTTACGGCTGTATTTACAACCGGGGCAAACTTGGGAGACAGCCAAGAAGGTCCCTCGCGTAGTTTTGGTGATATGACATTGAGCATTGCACACCGGACACTGTTGAAATAATTCCAGTAGACTGTCTTCGTAAACGATGTATTTCTGGACCTCATAGATTGGTTTTGACGGTTCCCTGCTCGAGAAAAACACAAATAAATAACACGGCACAACTATATAGCTTTTGTATTTTTACGGGCCATGGAGATGTTTGTAACAACTAACTTACGCTAGAATCGAGGGCTCGCTAATCAAAGAGTCAATGTTGAAAGTGGAATCCTGCGGCGGCTCTGGAACATCGATCGAGCTGTCGGTCACTCCATCGTCATCGTCATCAGACTCCAGTCGTGGTCTTTTACTGGGTCTAAACCCCTTCACAGGTGTTGACGTGGATGGTCCCTGTTGATTAGACCAGTATCCAGTATTTTGTGTCCCCACCGAGACCGACACGACTTTCGCCTGAACACCTATTTACAAAACATAGTTTAGTCAAACAAGGGATTTATTGATAACTTTGCTCACTCACTCACTCACTCACTCACACACTCACACATTGTGACCTGCTCTGGCGTAACAGCAACATGGTCACCACACTAGAGCTAGCATTGTGACCTGTGTAACACCAACATGGTCACCACACTAGAGCTAGCATTGTGACCTGGTGTAACACCAACATGGTCACCACACTAGAGCTAGCATTGTGACCTGGTGTAACAGCAACATGGTCACCACACTAGAGCTAGCATTGTGACCTGTGTAACACCAACATGGTCACCACACTAGAGCTAGCATTGTGACCTGGTGTAACACCAACATGGTCACCACACTAGAGCTAGCATTGTGACCTGGTGTAACAGCAACATGGTCACCACACTAGAGCTAGCATTGTGACCTGTGTAACACCAACATGGTCACCACACTAGAGCTAGCATTGTGACCTGGTGTAACACCAACATGGTCACCACACTAGAGCTAGCATTGTGACCTGGTGTAACAGCAACATGGTCACCACACTAGAGCTAGCATTGTGACCTGTGTAACACCAACATGGTCACCACACTAGAGCTAGCATTGTGACCTGGTGTAACACCAACATGGTCACCACACTAGAGCTAGCATTGTGACCTGGTGTAACAGCAACATGGTCACCACACTAGAGCTAGCATTGTGACCTGGTGTAACACCAACATGGTCACCACACTAGAGCTAGCATTATGACCTGTGTAACAACAACATGGTCACCACTAGAGCTAGCATTGTGACCTGTGTAACGCCAACATGGGTCACCACACTAGAGCTAAATTTGATTTGCAAATACAGTACTGTTTGTGATACTGAAGGAGTCAAGAAAAGGGAGTATATACATTTGACTGTATATACTGTATATATACTGTATATTGACAACCATACTGGGTAATTTACATTGGAGGTGGGGGGGGGGGGGGGGGCACTATACAAACAATCCACATTCCTTTACAGCTTTGGGTGAAAGCGGTGGGTGAAGGGGGCCAATCTAAACAATTCTGGGTCACATTATTACACATTATTACATTACATCACACTGAGTTACAAACCTACCTTGACTCTTGACATGCGAACGAAGTGTTTTCATAGAAAGCTGTGTACCAACAGAACGAATCTTTGGGTTGTCTGTCTGGCAACTGAAGTCCCTTGAAGCAGGAGAAAGGCGTACATTGCCGCTGGAACTTGTGGTGGCCTAAGAGTTACCAAATCGTAAATCAATTACAATATAATACAAGCCACTAAATATAACGTTACCTTGTTTACCTCTCACTAGTTGTGTTCTTTTATTTAGAAGTTATGACTAGCTTGCTTCAATAGTTTTCTATAACGTTACTTTATAAAGAGCAGCAGTTACTATAACGTTAGATGGTATTTATGATAACATATCTCACACGACATATCTACTTACTATTTCTTGTGTCGGGTCGCATATTGAAGGCACAGCTCTTTTGGTTAGCACCAGCATGGAGACCACTCCAGCATCAAAAATACCTTGATTGGTGACGTCGGCGGCGGAGAAATGTGCAGTACAAACCCGAGTATTAGACGTTGCAACGGAACTTGGAGGGTCACCAAAAAGGAACTTGTTCCATTGTTGGCGAAGTTCGGCATCAACGGGGAAACTGTGCAAAGACTTCTCGGTAGCTCTACAACCAGGAACATTACATCTGCGGGGTTTGCTGCTCATCGTGAAATTGAGGCGAGTGACGGCAATTTCTGTTTCCAGGTTGTATCGGCTCCAGGTACCAAGAATGGAGGCGGGCATTAGGTAAAACCACACAGCCAATCACATCACCTTGCGCTATAAACAGCGCCCTGTGACGTTGCCCAGCTCGTCAAATCAACATGACCTGATTTACTAGAGGCAAACAGGGGATGGGCTGTAGCTGAGGAATTCGTCAATATAGTATTTAGGCCCAAAAACACATTGATACGAACTCCTATTACTATAATACAATGCTAGAGACTGAAAAATGACATTTATAACGCATAGCCCCTTTAAAATACAATACACAAGTTACAATACACTGTTACAATATAATAATCAGATGTTCCTTCAAACCTTTTTTGTACGTTTTTGAAGAAGATTTCTTTGCCATCATTTCACACCTCTATATTTAATAGAAAATGTACCTCTGCATGTAAGAAATGTAGGAAGATGAAGATGTAAAGATTGTTTTTAAAATAGGTCTTAAATTGTACAGGCATGTTCCCTTCATTAGAATACATTTTATGAATAAAAAATACATTATACATATTATAGATATTTAGAATCTGACGTTTCTGAAATATAGGGCCAGATGAGGCACAAGACTCAGATCGAGATGCGATCCTAACAAAGCGTTTCTGGAGGACTAATATGTTGTGGAGACTATGGTAAATGGTAAATGGCTGCTTTTTTATATAGCGCTTTTATCCAAAGCACTTTACAATTTGTAACTCACATTTTACCCATTCACTCACACATTCACACACTGACGGCGGAGGCAACCATGCAAGGTGCCAACCTGCTCATCGGGAGCAATTAGGGGTGTCTTGCTCAGGGACACATCGACACGCTGCCCGGGAGGAGCGGGAATCGAACCGGGAACCTCCGGATTGCCAGACGACTGGTCTACCTCCCGAGCCACTGTTGCCTAGTTGGGAAAGTGCTTGCCCATACTACAGAAAGAAAGATAAGGATAAATGTGCCGATAATAAAGAGTAAGAAGCAGGCACGTTGGAAGGGGGGGTGCGGGGGGTGCTGCAGCACCCCCCCTCAGTTATTGAAAAAATAAATATATATATATATATATCATTTTTTTTGTTTATGTTTTTTTTTTATGACAGTATTTATATATTTGTATATTATATACTGTAACTGTATAACTGTAACACTGTATATTATAAGTTTATCCTGCTCAAAGCACTTCACCATTTTAATATTGTGTGTATTGAGCCTTCCTGTATTGTAGCCATTCTCCAATCTGTTAAATAAAGTTTTCATTCATTCATTACACTACTGTACGTACACAATCATACATGTAAAACCGACAAGATTGCAGCAGAGTAGATTTTCGAGTGAGTGTCAGACTGACACAGACTGATTGAATGACAGGTGAAACAACTAATTGTATTCACCTCCCGACTCCCGCCCTTCCCACGCGCCACGAACCACTGAGCTACTGTGATACAGTGCTTGCGCATCAGTCGATTTTAGCTAGTAGTCAGACTTTGCTAGCACAGAATGTCTCACTCGCAGAAAAGAAAAATATCAGATTTATTTTCTAAACGTCCCGCCGGTCCCAGTGACAGTCCCACAAAATCTGATAAACGTCAGAGAGAGACAGAGACGACAGGTTCAGCCTCAGCATCAGGTATTGAAGAGTTAACTGAGTCTGTTCCCCTATACCCCCCCTCGGGCGCCAGGGGCTTCCACTGAGGGGTGATGCAAATAGGGATGGGGTGTTATGGCAGCTCATGATGGAAATAGTGCGCACCGAGTCTGATTCCGAGTTGAAGAATTGGCTCCAAAAGAGAGACAACTGGATGTCCAACAACATCCAAAACGAAATCATACAGCTGTTTGCCCATGATATTCAGCGACAAATTAGAGGCAAAGCATCCAAAAGCCCATTATTTGGCTTGAGCGCTGACGGAACCACTGATGTCACTCACTGGAAAAGAACAATTCTCGTGTAATATACAGTTCGCCGATGACAACTTGGAAGCTCAGAACTTCTTTTGGGGTTTTTACAATGCCCGGCCCAGACACAACAGCCGAGACGCTGTTTTTGTGTATAAAAGACTTTTACGCCTCGACCTGCCCATGGAGAGGCTGATAGGATACTGTTTTGACGGGGCCAGCAACATGTCTGGGGGGTACAGGCTAGACCAGGGGTTCCCAAACTTTTCAGGCCGCGACCCAAAAAAAACGGTGTCAGAGAGCCGCGACCCCCATTATTATAGGAGGTAAAAAAACTTTCTTTATAAAAAATAATATTATTTTTTTTTATTTTTTTACTATAAATGGAAATGTATGGTTGAAACATGCAAACGTTCAAACGCACACACACTAATAAGCATTGGAGGCTTTTAACCAGGGCCGGACTGGGGAAATCATTCAGGCCAGGAAATATAGTGCAAAATATAGCCCCAGTCAGGCCACTTTTTAAGCAGGGGGTCCCCCACCAGGATTTTTTTTGTTACAAAGACTTCATTTCCTGCATTCTGGTGCAGGATCTTTAAATGCCAGTGTTTGTGATGGCATCACAAATTATTGTTAAAAAACAGGCTAGCATATGTATGATTAGCAACAACACAGATTTTTATGGATTTTCAGTTTTTTTGTAATTGATAAATACAATATTATATTCAACTTCAGCCCTGATCATAACACCACATATTCATTTTATAATTCTAACCCTTTAAATGCCAGTGTGTGTGATGGCATATATTTGCAATATATCAAATGCAAAGTAGATTTTTCTGGGGGGGATTATTACATGCTAGCATGTGTCAATGATTAGCAGTTTTTTGTACGGGTCCCGCCTCCACCAATCACATGCAGCTCCCTTTGTGTGTGTGTGAGAGCAAGAGAGAGAGAGAGAGATAGTTCTCCAACGTGTGTGAGTTGCAGTGATCTCCTGGTTGTTCCCCACCTAGGTTATCTAACTATTGCGCTGGTGCAACTAGAAACACTGGCCTGGCCTGCTTCTAAGTTCAGTGGCCTGACTGCAAAAAAAAAAAAAAAAAGGGGGGGGTTTTTGGATTTTTTATTTTTTATTTTGTATCATCATCTGGCGACCCCGCCGCGGCGGCTCAAAGGCCACCCCCCCTACCGATCTAAAGTTCCAACGTGCCTGGTAAGAAGACAGCTAGTGGTAACAAGGTCGCTAATTCTCCTTATTATGCCAATATATTTATTGCTAAATAGCTGAGTCTGTTTGAGCTCTCTGTGATGGACTCGTGTCCCTGTTACACCACCTCTAAAACAGAGGGATGGATGGAGAAATAGAGAGAGAATGGGAGGGGAACAGGAGGAGAAGGGCGGGCATTCTTGCCCACTCAAGGAAAATAATGTATTTCATTGTGATATTAAAATCAATAGGCATCGATTCAGAGGTGGCTAAAGGTGATGCGTGTGTGATCCTTCTGGTGAGAGAAAGCGAGAGAGAGAGCATTAGAGAGGGGTGAGAGAGAGAGAGAGAGAGAGAGAGAGTGAGTGTTTGCGTGTTTGTGTAAGAGATAGGGGGAGAGAGATAGTGAGAGAGAGAGAAAGAGAGAGAGGGGGGAGAGATAATTAGACAGGGGTGAGAGAGAGAAAGAGCGAGAGGGAGAGATAGAAGAAGAGAGAGAGATGAAGAGGGAGAGAGTGACAGAGTGAGTGTGTATGTGTGTTTGTGTAAGAGCGGGCATTAGGGGGGAGAGAGAGAGAGAGAGAGGGAGAGAGAGAGAGATGGGGGGAGAGAGAAAGGAGAGAGAAAGAGAGAGGAAAAAGAAAGAGGAAGAGAGAGGGAGGGGAAATAGATTGTGTGAGAGAGAAAGATAGAGAGGAGAGAGAAAGAGATAGGAAGAGAGAGAGAGAGAGAGAGAGAGAGAGAGAGAGAGAGAGAGAGAGAGAGAGAGAGAGGAAAAAGAAAGAGAAAGAGTGAGAGAGAGAAAGAGAGAGAGGGGAGAGAGAGGGAGAGAGAGAGAAAGAGAGAAAGAGAAAGAGGAAGAGAAATCTGGCCTGTTAGAATCAATACAGAGAGGTGGAGCGAAGCACAATAGCCTCAGAGGAGGAGATTCAGTGGTGCAAGTCTAATACTCTCTCTCTCTCTCTCTCTCTCTCTCTCTCTTTCTCTCTCTCTCTCTCTCACAAACATACACACATCCTAATGCAGATTGGTGCGCACCCACTGTGAATCCTTTTTGCTCTTGCTTGCTGCTGACATTTCCCTCTAAGTCCTTCCTCTGTATAATTTCTCTCTCTCTCTCTTTCCTCACCCCCTCTCTCTCGCTCCCAGAATCCCTCCCTTCTCTCCCTCTCTCCTTCCCTCTCATCCCAATTTTTCTCTCCTTCTCCCTCGACCCTCCCTCACACACACAATCCAAGACACACACACACACACACACACACACACAATCCAACACACACACACACACACGCACACATCCACACACACACACACACACACACACACACACACACACACACACACACACACACACACACACACACACACACACACACACACACACACAATCCAACACACACACACACACACACACTAATACTCGTCTGGCTCTATCAGCACGGACTAGCAGAGCCTCAATTAGTTCTTGATGAATGAGTCCATAAGATGCTGTTCTCTCGTTCCCCTTGTTGCCTGATATCCCAGCAATCACACAGAAATGAATTCTCATTGTGGCGTGACTGAGACCAGGGGGGGGGGGGGGGGGGGGGGGCGAGGGGGGACCCGCCACTCAGCTAAATAATTCACTACCAGTGAGTTCAGCAGCAGCACGTCAACTTTAACCAGTCCCCCTCTCCTCACCTCCTCTCCTCACCTCCTCTCCTCACCTCTCAACGCTGTTCTAATAACCTGCCGACACCTCAAAATAACAATCAGACCTAAGACCTAATTGATTTTGTACATTCGATGTAGTCGGAATTTGCCAGTAACCCTCCGTGGTGTAGGGCTGTCGTGTAGTATTCAGGAGTCATTACAAAACAAATAGTTACCAAAAAGAAAACATTTAAAAATATTGTTCATTGGTCTATTATCCGTGTTTCACATGAGTGGAATTAGTCTCCATGTCACTTGTTAGATATATTGTAGAGAACACATAGAACACTCACTGAACTGCAGTTGTGTTTCCATCTGTCATCACATACACATGTGCCAGACAGTACAGGAAGGCACCCAGCAGCAACACAGATCCTAAAAACGAGGCGTAGGCCTACGGCTAATGTATAATTATCACACAGCGAGTGGACTTAGGCAAAATGATGAGTGTATTAGCTACCGTTAACAGCTGTTCCAATCAGCAAGTTTATTTTTAATACCAAGCCGCTGTCTTGGCCAGGATGGATGGATTTAAGGTTCTGCGTCACAGGCAGCTGCGCCAGGGGAGCGTCTGGAACATTACCAGGTAAGATGAAAGCTTTCTCATCACAACTTGTTACAGCGAATGTCACCACATGGCACTCTTAATCCAGTTTAGGTCGGAGTCTATCGCACGGCTTCCGGTAAACTAAAGGCTCCAGGATTGTGTTTCCAAATGTAGATGGATGTGTTTCAGATCTGGGCATGTATACATCGCCGTGCCATTTTGCGTTCGGGCACAACTTAAAGGACCCGTGCAGACCGCCAGCCTGCAGCACAGCACCCCTGGGGCGGTTGGGGGTTGAGTGCACTGATACCTGATTCAGTGCCTTGCTCAAGGGCTCTTTAGTGTGGACTGTAGACGCTATACCAGCCACCTTCCACTCCCCAGCTCACAACTTGAAAACACCCTCCTGTCAGTGCCGGGGGATGGAACCAGCTCAACCTCTCTGCCTCTAGGTGCCACCCCATGTTGTGTTCTCACTTTAAGACACAGCTCAACCTCTACCTCTCAGCTGCCACCCCATGTTGTGTTCTCACTTTAAGACACAGCTCAGCCTCTCTACCTCTCACCCCATGTTGTGTTCTCACTTTAAGACACAGCTCAGCCTCTCTACCTCTCAGTTGCCACCCCATGTTGTGTTCTCACTTTAAGACACAGCTCAGCCTCTCAGCTGCCACCCCATGTTGTGTTCTCACTTTAAGACACAGCTCAGCCTCTCTACCTCTCAGGTGCCACCCCATGTTGTGTTCTCACTTTAAGACACAGCTCAGCCTCTCTACCTCTCAGGTGCCACCCCATGTTGTGTTCTCACTTTAAGACACAGCTCAGCCTCTCTGCCTCTCAGCTGCCACCCCATGTTGTGTTCTCACTTTAAGACACAGCTCAGCCTCTCTACCTCTCAGCTGCCACCCCATGTTGTGTTCTCACTTTAAGACACAGATCAGCCTCTCTACCTCTAGCTGCCACCCCATGTTGTGTTCTCACTTTAAGACACAGCTCAGCCTCTCTACCTCTCACCCCATGTTGTGTTCTCACTTTAAGACACAGCTCAGCCTCTCTACCTCTCAGCTGCCACCCCATGTTGTGTTCTCACTTTAAGACACAGCTCAGCCTCTCTACCTCTCAGCTGCCACCCCATGTTGTGTTCTCACTTTAAGACACAGCTCAGCCTCTCTACCTCTCAGCTGCCACCCCATGTTGTGTTCTCACTTTAAGACACAGCTCAGCCTCTCTGCCTCTAGGTGCCACCCCATGTTGTGTTCTCACTTTAAGACACAGCTCAGCCTCTACCTGTCAGCTGCCACCCCATGTTGTGTTCTCACTTTAAGACACAGCTCAGCCTCTCTACCTCTCACCCCATGTTGTGTTCTCACTTTAAGACACAGCTCAGCCTCTCTGCCTCTCAGCTGCCACCCCATGTTGTGTTCTCACTTTAAGACACAGCTCAGCCTCTCTACCTCTCAGCTGCCACCCCATGTTGTGTTCTCACTTTAAGACACAGCTCAGCCTCTCTACCTCTCAGCTGCCACCCCATGTTGTGTTCTCACTTTAAGACACAGCTCAGCCTCTCTGCCTCTCAGCTGCCACCCCATGTTGTGTTCTCACTTTAAGACACAGCTCAGCCTCTCTACCTCTCTAGCTGCCACCCCATGTTGTGTTCTCACTTTAAGACACAGCTCAGCCTCTCTGCCTCTCTGCCTCTCACCCCATGTTGTGTTCTCACTTTAAGACACAGCTTAGCCTCTCTGCCTCTCAGCCGACACCCCATGTTGTGTTCTCACTTTAAGACACAGCTCAGCCTCTCTACCTCTCACCCCATGTTGTGTTCTCACTTTAAGACACAGCTCAGCCTCTCTACCTCTCAGCTGCCACCCCATGTTGTGTTCTCACTTTAAGACACAGCTCAGCCTCTCTGCCTCTCTGCCTCTCACCCCATGTTGTGTTCTCACTTTAAGACACAGCTCAGCCTCTCTGCCTCTCAGCTGCCACCCCATGTTGTGTTCTCACTTTAAGACACAGCTCAGCCTCTCTGCCTCTCAGCTGCCACCCCATGTTGTGTTCTCACTTTAAGACACAGCTCAGCCTCTCCGCCTCTCAGCTGCCACCCCATGTTGTGTTCTCACTTTAAGACACAGCTCAGCCTCTCTGCCTCTCAGCTGCCACCCCATGTTGTGTTCTCACTTTAAGACACAGCTCAGCCTCTCTGCCTCTCAGCTGCCACCCCATGTTGTGTTCTCACTTTAAGACACAGCTCAGCCTCTCCGCCTCTCAGCTGCCACCCCATGTTGTGTTCTCACTTTAAGACACAGCTCAGCCTCTCTACCTCTCAGCTGCCACCCCATGTTGTGTTCTCACTTTAAGACACAGCTCAGCCTCTCTGCCTCTCAGCTGCCACCCCATGTTGTGTTCTCACTTTAAGGAACACTCCAACATGTTGGGAAACGCACTCATTCTAGATCTTCCCCAGAGTCATCACTGTACGTCAGAGTTGCTGGAAGTTGTATTTCTTCATTTCTTCTGACTATAGGCAAGCTGCTTCCTACTGCATCCAGTGTGCACTGTCGCCTCACAGCTAGAAGGTCCTGGGTTCGATTCCTGCTTGGGGACCAGGTTGCCAGGTAACCAGGTGGGGTATCTCCTGGGCCTTTTTGTGTGGAGTTTGCATGTTCTCCCCGTGCTCGCAAGGGTTTCCCATCCCAAAAAGATAAACCCAATGGAAAAACATGCAGAACAGATCGCTAACGCTGTCACTTGGATTGATCCCCGGGCGCGGCCCACGCTGCAGCCCTTGTCTGCTCCCGGCTGCCCTTGGGGGGAAGGACGACGGGATGGGTCAAGTGCAGAGAGACATTTAATCGGCGACTCAATGCATGTGTGTGTGTTCCTGTGTGTCGCCCATCTCGCATGTGTGTGTTAATCTGCATGACAAATAAAGACTTCTTCTTCTTAAGCTAGGCTAGCTGCTCCTTACTGCTTCCAGTCCTTGTTCTAAGCTAGCTGCTCCTTACTGCTTCCAGTCCTTGTTCTAAGCTATAGGCTAGCTGCTCCTTACTGCATCCCGTCCTTGTGCTAAGGTAGGCTAGCTGCTCCTTACTGCATCCAGTCCTTGTGCTAAGGTAGGCTAGCTGCTCCTTACTGCTTCCAGTCCTTGTTCTAAGCTAGCTGCTCCTTACTGCTTCCAGTCCTTGTTCTAAGCTATAGGCTAGCTGCTCCTTACTGCATCCCGTCCTTGTGCTAAGGTAGGCTAGCTGCTCCTTACTGCATCCCGTCCTTGTGCTAAGGTAGGCTAGCTGCTCCTTACTGCTTCCAGTCCTTGTGCTAAGCTAGCTGCTCCTTACTGCTTCCAGTCCTTGTTCTAAGCTAGGCTAGCTGCTCCTTACTGCATCCCGTCCTTGTGCTAAGGTAGGCTAGCTGCTCCCTACTGCTTCCAGTCCTTGTGCTAAGGTAGGCTAGCTGCTCCTTACTGCTTCCAGTCCTTGTGCTAAGCTAGGCTAGCTGATCCTTACTGCATCCAGTCCTTGTGCTAAGGTAGGCTAGCTGCTCCCTACTGCTTCCAGTCCTTGTGCTAAGGTAGGCTAGCTGCTCCCTACTGCTTCCAGTCATTGTGCTAAGGTAGGCTAGCTGCTCCCTACTGCTTCCAGTCATTGTGCTCATTCATTGTGCGATGAAACTGATATCAATCTCCTTGACTGGCTCTGGGGGAGATGGCAAATAAGTGTATTTCCCAAAATGTTGCAGTGTCCCTTTAAGAGATTAATAAAAATCCATGGAAAGCGAAATCAAGTACTGGGATCACATTCAAACCCACTGGAGCTGTACACACACAAACATAAACACACACACACACACACACATACCGTAATTCCTCTAATAGTAACCGGGTCTCAAATACAAGCCGGGTCTCTATTAATGGCCGGGTGCGCTCTTGAGCTAAGCAATTATAAGCCGGCCTCCTAATACAAGCCGGGTTACTAATATACTGAGCTGCATACTGAGCTAGTTACTTGATTTCACTTTGAAAACGTTGAAATGACCAGTGACCACCTGTAATTGCACTGTTTACTATTTCATACAGTACTTGGTTTCAATAAATGAACCCAGTACATTTTACTGGGTTCAAACTGACACAAAATGTTGATTTATTCATTATGATCCGTTTGAAAATTTGAAATATAGGCCTCCCTCTTATACAGGCCTCCTCCTAATACAAGCCTGGTACCCGCTACAGTTGAAACAAATACAAGCCGGGGTTACTATTAGAGGAATTACGGTATACACACAAATACACACCTATATACACACACACATACACACACACACTATTATTTTACTATTCTATTACTATCTATTTTACTGCTAAGTACTGATTTTATTGTTTGTCCACCACATTGTTTTACTCTTCTGACTCTTATTGTGTGTCCATTTATGTCTATTTTAACGTTTGTCAACTGTAATGTTGACTAATGAGAGCTATTGGATACATGAATTTCCCCACGGGGATCAATAAAGTATATATCTATCTATCTACACACACACACGCACACAAACACATTTGAGGAATAATGCAGTCATTTATTGTTAAAACGGACTACTAATGGACTCCGGCGCACATTGCAAATTGACTCATATATTCATATTTTCATTCATATGCGTATACTGTATGTACATCTATATTCATTAATAGACAAATGGAAGGATGTTGGCTGCTATAGACCTGAGTTGCCTGGTCTCTACTACAGTTACTAACGTTTCTCCAGGTAGCTGGGCTTATATTGTTACTGTTAGGATGCGGCCAAGTGGTGGAAAAAGGGAGTCTGAGGATGGTTGTCATCACCCAGTGTTTTGTTTTTATTTTCTTTCTTTTTTTGTTCACCAGTGGGAAATTGTATTTACAATAATGTAGTATTTCCATACGAAGAAATACAATTTGAAAGTAAGATCTTTTATTTTTTTACTTTCTCAACAAACAAAATACTGTATCACACTGTGGCTATGGGAACTAGCTCTGCTATCTCAAGCCCGCTTGTGTCTCTATTCCTCTGAGACGAGCTTCTGTCTCATGCTTTATGCTGGAAGTTCCTCCTACAGAAACAAACCAAAATCAACACATTAAATAGCTTACATAAGTCTAACCAGCTAGCACTAACGTTAGCTTTTTTTTGTTTCGAAAAAGCTCACGCCAACTTATGAGGCTGTAACTGAGTGGCAAGACTAAACAAAAAAGTCTAAATCGAAACTAAACAAAAAAGACTAAAACTAAAATGCTCGGACCTGTAGTTGACTAAAACCTGACTAAATGAAAAATAGATAAATGGTAAATGGCTGCTTTTTTTATGAAGCGCTTTACAATTTGTTCCTCACATTTTACCCATTCACATTCACACACGGACGGCGGAGGCAACCATGCAAGGTGCCAACCTGCTCATTGGGAGCAGTTAGGGGTTAAGTGTCTTGCTCAAGGACACATCGACACACTGCCCGGGAGGAGCGGGAATTGAACCGGGAACCTCCGGATTGCCAGACTACTGCTCTACCTCCCGAGCCACTGTCATGACTAAATATGATAAAAAAGAAAAAGAGCATTTGAGACATTACTAAGACTAAAACTAAAATGTTAAATAGCTGACAAAATTAACACTGGTAGCCAGAGATTCTACAGAGAACCAAGTGTGGGAGAGCACAGAGACAAAACAGTGTATTTGTTACACAATTCAAATAAACATAACATTCTTTATCTACAGTGTTTGTCTTTTATGCATCTGTGCATGGGCTTTACCAGCATACTGTACATATACAATACAAACAAAGACAAAGGCCTACGCTAAATATTTGCCTAGCTTGACCACATGTGGGGACCAGGGCTAAATCAATTAAGACTGTTAGGGGTAATAATTGCAATTCAGATAACCCATTAACCATACACAACTATCCACAATTCTATGCCGGCTGTGGTGGTGTGTGTGTGTGTGTGTGTGTGTGTGTGTGTGTGTGTGTGTGTGTGTGTGTGTGTGTGTGTGTGTGTGTGTGTGTGTGTGTGTGTGTGTGTGTGTGTGAGTGTGTGTGTGTGTGTGTGTGTGTGTGTGTGTGTGTGTGTGTGTGTGTGTGTGTGTGTGTGTGTGTGTGTGTGTGTGTGTGTGTGTGTGTGTGTGTGTGTGTGTGTGTGTGGCCAATGTGCATCCTACTTATAGGACATGGGATAACCCCATGACAGTTACACTTATTCAATTTAATTTCACTTCAAACTTTTATTTCAACTCGTGAGACACTGAGATTACCCTCATTTACAGTGACGTTGGGTTTACAAAACAAAGACACAGTTATCAGTAGATTCATACATATAGGCACAACAAATAAAAAGACAGTTACAAGTCGACACACAGTAGTTGGAGATCATACTTTTAAATGCAGCAAGAGAAGGAAGAACCTACAACAATTGAGTCAGTTGGAGGGCATTCCAGGTGTTAGAACGTGTAGAATAGGTTCCAAGATTCCATTCCAACAGTGTTGTGATGTACGTAAGGGGGAAGTGTACCAATAAGGTCTTTAAAAATAAGCAAATACCAATGATAGTTACACCTTTCAACCAGAGAAGGCTATCCAACCTTTCCATACAGGACACAGTGGTGGGTATCATACCTGTCGCCAGTAATAAATCTGAGGGCAGAATGATAGAGTCTAGACTAGAGGTTTAAGAGTTGAAGCATTGGTCTGGCATTTGACAGGAGCAGAGTTGAGCATAATTAATTGAGTTATTTTTTTGTAACGGTCATGGGTGCAACACTGTGTACCTAATGGGGCCAAATGTAAAGGTACTGTACTGCAGACATGGATGTTCATAGCATTCAATTAAAACGGCTGGTGAATGACTTAATAGTGACCGAGAATGGATAAAGATTATGGGTATTGTAGTAGTTACCATGGAAACAAGTATGATTACAATACAAAACACATTTTCTCAAAGATTAAGTTAAAAGTTAAAACATGTACCTGTATTGGTTGTAACAGTAAAACAGCCTATCCCTCCGTCAAAGATTATAAACCTACAGCGTGGCTCTAAGTATCGACAGCTTGACTTTCACTGGGAGGCTGCACCGGCGGTAAATCACAGTGGAACCTCACTCCCCAGGTCTATAGATCAGTGGAACCTCACTCTCCAAGTCTATAGATCAGTGGAACCTCACTCCCCAGGTCTATAGATCACAGTGGAACATCACTCCCCAAGTCTATAGATCAGTGGAACCTCACTCCCCAGGTCTCTAGATCACAGTGGAACCTCTCTCCTCAGGTCTATAGATCACAGTGGAACCTCACTCCCCAGGTCTCTAGATCACAGTGGAACCTCACTCCCCAGGTCTATAGATCACAGTGGAACCTCACTCCCCAGGTCTATAGATCACAGTGGAACCTCACTCCCAGGTATATAGATCACAGTGGAACCTCACTCCCCAGGTCTATAGATCACAGTGGAACCTCACTCCCCAGGTCTCTAGATCACAGTGGAACCTCACTCTCCAGGTCTCTAGATCACAGTGGAACCGCACTCCCCAGGTCTATAGATCACAGTGGAACCTCACTCCCCAGGTCTCTAGATCACAGTGGAACCTCACTCCCCAGGTCTATAGATCACAGTGGAACCTCACTCCCCAGGTCTCTAGATCACAGTGGAACCGCACTCCCCAGGTCTATAGATCACAGTGGAACCTCACTCCCCAGGTATATAGATCACAGTGGAACCTCACTCCCCAGGTCTCTAGATCACAATGGAACCTCACTCCTCAGGTCTCTAGATCACAGTGGAACCTCACTACCCCCAGGTCTATAGATCACAGTGGAACCTCACTCCCCAGGTCTATAGATCACAGTGGAACCTCACTACCCCATTTCTATACCCAATGCAGAGTCTATTTATTGAGGTCTAAGAGTATGTGATCCAATCCAGTGGAGGAGAGCAGGCCTGGGACAGGGTAGCATGGTGGAGTGGGGAAGAGAGAGTCCAGGGTGAGCAGGGGATGAGCAGGCTGTGGCAGGGGTCCAGGGTGAGCAGGGGTAGAGCAATCTGCAGCAGGGGTCCAGGGTGAGCAGGGTAGAGCAATCTGCAGCAGGGGTCAAGGGTGTGAGCAGGCTGTGGCAGGGGTCCAGGGTGAGCAGGGTAGAGCAGGCTGCAGCAGGGGTCCAGGGTGTGAGGAGGTAAAGCAGGCTGTGGGAGGGGTCCAGGGTGAGCAGGGGTCCAGGGTGTGAGGAGGTAGAGCAGACTGTAGCAGAGGTCTGTGGTGAGCAGGGGTAGAGCAGACTGAGGCTGGGATCAGGCAGAACTACACACAAGAAAACACAGTCAAAAACATGAATGCAAAAAAGACAAATGCTAAATTTCAGTAAATACAGACAGGATTACAGAAAAAGGCTGGTAGCTGCCCACTGAGACAGAGATTACGAACTGGCGATGGAGTGGTGAGTGGACTGGAGCTTTATGGCAGAAGAATTGATGAGATGATGATTAACAGCTGGGAGCCGGACCGAACAGCACACCTGATCCCCATCCTGCCATTAAGGGGAGACACACACACACACACACACACACACACACACACACACACACACACACACACACACACACACACACACACACACACACACACACACACACACACACACACACACACACACGCACACACACACACAGCCTAGGAAGGAGAGAGGGATGTAACACCAGATCTAACCTCACTCCTCAGGTCTATAGACCGCAGTGGAACCTCACTCCCCAGATCTATAGACCGCAGTGGAACCTCACTCCCCAGATCTATAGACCGCAGTGGAACCTCACTCCCCAGATCTATAGACCACAGTGGAACCTCACTCCCCAGATCTATAGACCACAGTGGAACCTCACTCCCCAGGTCTATAGACCACAGTGGAACCTCACTCCCCAGGTCTATAGACCACAGTGGAACCTCACTCCCCAGATCTATAGACCACAGTGGAACCTCACTCCCCAGGTCTATAGACCGCAGTGGAACCTCACTCCCCAGGTCTATAGACCACAGTGGAACCTCACTCCCCAGGTCTATAGATGACAGTGGGACCTCACTCCCTAGGTCTATAAATCCCAGTGGAACCTAACTTCCCAAGTATATAGATGACAGTGGAACCTCACTCCCCAGGTCTATAGATCACAGTGGAACCTCACTACCCAGGTCTATAGACCACAGTGGAACCTCACTCCCCAGGTATGTAAATCACAGTGGAACCTCACTCCCCAGGTCTATAGATCACAGTGGAACCTCACTCCCCAGGTATATAGATCACAGTGGAACCTCACTCCCCAGGTATGTAAATCACAGTGGAACCTCACTCCCCAGGTATATAGATCACAGTGGAACCTCACTCCCCAGGTATATAGATCACAGTGGAACCTCACTCCCCAGGTCTATAGATCACAGTGGAACCTCACTCCCCAGGTATATAGATCACAGTGGAACCTCACTCCCCAGGTCTATAGATCACAGTGGAACCTCACTCCCCAGGTCTATAGATCACAGTGGAACCTCACTCCCCAGGTATATAGATCACAGTGGAACCTCACTCCCCAGGTATGTAAATCACAGTGGAACCTCACTCCCCAGGTATATAGATCACAGTGGAACCTCACTCCCCAGGTATATAGATCACAGTGGAACCTCACTCCCCTGGTCTATATGGAAGGGAGTCGTTACTTATTGGTTCATCTGCAAAACTTTAACTCCTAATCATTTTCCCATAACATTTCTGGCAGCGTGGCTACATGGGTAGAGCTCTGCATTCTGTCCTTTAGACCTGGCAGTAACAATGCCCCTGTTACGGTGATATGGTCAACCCACAGTAACAGTTGAGGTCCAGACTGAATTTGGTCATTAAGTAAAGACCAAAGGGCGCCGATGGCAAAAAGTAGGGGGTTCCCCAACGTACCTGGTCGAATTACAAATCTGATCTCTCACATCAAAGCCACCTAATCATCCCCTCCCCCTTAATTGGTTGATATAAATCCCTGTCTCCTGAGCCTTTCAGTCATTGTGTAGTGCGATGTGTGTCTGGTGCCAGTGAATGGAAGCCATTGAGCCTGCATAGCCCAAGGTTGGGTGCTACACAGTGGTGGTGAAAGAGGCAATTTCCACCCTACATTGTAAAGTGATTTGAGTGTCTAGAAAAGCGCTATATACAGTAAATGCAATTATAAATCACCCTAATTGTTACTTAGATGCAGTACCTTTCCCCTAACTTAACCCTGAACACAAAACCAAATAAAAACAGGAACTGAAACAGAAGTGTTTACTTGTCTCAGCATCCCAGCTAACACCAGCATACCTCATCAATTTATTCTGGTTTCTTATAGACTGGATATTAGATTCAATTCAAATTGATTGTCATTATACAGCACAAGTACAGTATAACGAAAATAAGTTTGGCATCCAACCAAAGTGCAAATGTAGCAGTAAAGTGCAACAGCAATATACAATTTACAGGTGGTTAAACTGAGTACAAAATATACAAATTAGTACTACTGAGTGTATTGCTAATCAGATGTATGTACAGAGTTGTAGTATAATAAATAAAGATTGTATGACTACTACTGGCCAGCAGTGTTAATTTAGTCAACGAAAAAATATGGTCGTCAATGAAGCTTTTTCCCCTGACGACAATGAGACGAGACGTCATGTTAATGGAAATCATGTGACACTAACGTGACTAAATGATTCATGCAATGTCATTGACTAAAAACGACGACACAAAATGTAGTTTACAAAATAAAATCTTGCCGAAATCTCTCTTAATTTTAAGACGAGACAAAATAATTATAACTTTTAGAATAATTAAGCAATAATACATGAGAACCAGTGGAATATCATGAATATTGCCACGGCTGTGATGCGCCCGCAGCCACGAGATCGAAGCTCTAGTGGCGTATGCATCACAGAGTGGCAATATTCATGATATTCCACTGGTTCTCGTGTATTATTGCTTTTATACAGCAAGTTGCACCGTCAGGAAAAATATAGGACGAATACAGACAATTCTAGGGTCTTTTATATCGATTTCAGTGAACTTGGCGTAGAAAAATAGTTCCTAAAGATGTCTTGTTGCTATGGAATTTCAAATGGAGTAGTAGGCTATCAACAAGTTCACCAGAATCTGAGGGGACAGGTGGGCTTTCCTCAGTCTCCTCAGGAAGAAGAGGCGCTGTTGAGCCTTCTTGACCAGTGCTCAGGTGTTGAGGTTCCAAGAGAGGTCCTCAGAGATGTGGACCGCCAGAAATTGTAAGCTGGAGACACGCTCAACCTCTGTCCCGTCGATGTGTACGGGGGCCGTGCGTGCTGGCTCTGGTCTTCCTGAAGTCCACGATGAGAAGAAGAGAAGAAGAAGTCTTTATTTGTTATGCAGATGAACACGCGACACACAGGAACACACACGCACACATGCATTGAGTCGCCAATGAAATGTCTCTCTGCACTTGACTCATCCCGTCATCCTTCCCCCCAAGGGCAGCCGGGAGCAGACATGGGCTGCAGTGTGGAACCACGCCCCAGGACCAATCCAAGTGCTCCTGTCCATCTTCATCAGGGACGCAACAGCGTTAGTGATCTGTTCTGCATGTTTTTTCATTGGGGAGCATGGGGAGAATATGCAAACTCCACAGAGAAAGGCCGAATCGAACCCTGGACCTTTTAGCTGTGAGGCAAGAGTATTAACCACTACACCACCGTGCCGCTGAGCTCGTTTTCTTGGTCTTGAGGGCCAGGTTGTTGTCGGCGCACCACGCCGCCAGGTGCTGGACCTCCTCCCTATAGGCCGACTCACCGTTGTTTTTAATGAGGCCCACTTGGGACCATGTATAGGAGTGCAGTCGTGAGTGAAGAGGGAGTAGAGGAGGGGGCTCAACATGCAGCCTTGTGGGACGCCGGTGTTCAGGGTAAGGGTGGAGGAGGTGAGATCATCTATCCTAATGAACAGACCTCAGTTCGACACCGGACAGCCGCTCAGCGCAGTTCCTGACCAGTTCCTGAGCACTCAGCCAGGGATGCCATCAGGGCCAGCTGCCTTACGTGCATTAGTCCTGCTCAGTGCCGTACACACTAATCCGTGATGGCCTGGATGCCCTGCCACATGTGTTGGGGTCAGAGTTGTTGAAGTGCTCTTCACCCCTTAGCTTGTGGATGTGCTTGGCCCGCATGATTCCCCTATTCAGGTTAGCCCTAGGCCTGTGTCCCACCAGATCTAAAAGCAGTGTCACATGCCTTTAGTAGTGAACTTTGTTCATCCACAGCTTCTGACTGGGAATGTACTGTAGTGATCTGTTTAAGGGTGGTGACACTATCAATGTTGTAGTGGATGGGGTCAACAACAGAGGAGGTACAGTATAGGAGTCAATGTCTATGTGGGAGTCCAGGGTGGCCTGGGTGGCAAACATACTCCAGTCTGTGTGTTGGAACCGCTGCCGCAGCTTTGATGAGTGGGGTGTACTTTGGGAGCGTGAACAAAGAGAGGTGGTCAGAATGTCCAAGGTGGGGGAGGGGAACAGATGTATGCATCAGCTATATTGGTGTAAATATGGTCTAATGTCCTGTCTCCTCTTGTGGGGCAAGAGACATGCTGGTGAAATTTGGGGAGAACAGACTTTAGGGTGGAGTGATTAAAATCTCCTGCAACAATAAAGGCTGCCTCTGGGTGTGAGTTCGGCCGTTTCCTTATGTCCATATACAGTTCCTTCATTGCTAGCATATAATTAGCGTCCGGAGGTATGTACTGTAGGCTGCAGTCACAATGGTAGCTGTAAATTCCCTGGGCTGATAGAATGGTCTGCATTTAATCATGAGATATAGTTAGCAGAGCGGTGACTCACAATGATCGATTTTGTGCACCAAGTTTTGTTTACATAAATGCACAAACCAATGACGTTGTCGGATTGTTGTAATCCAACTCCAACGTCTGAAAGATATGGTCGGGTGTACGATATAAAAGCAAGACTGTTCTGGGTGAGCAGACTTAAAACAAATAGGTATTTTACAGCTCATTTGAGTTGATCTACTGCTGCATACAGTATAGACTACTGATACACACTACTGATACACATAGACTACTGATACAGATACAGTACACACTACTGATACATATAGACTACTGATACATATACAGTACACACTACTGATACATATACACACTACTGATACACATAGACTACTGATACACACTACAGATACACATAGACTACTGACACACACTACTGAAACACATAGACTACTGATACAAACTACCGATACAAATAGACTACTGATACACACTGGGTGAGATTGGTGGGTGGGTAGAGAGACAGAAAGACAGACAGACAGGCCGGCCGGGGCGGAACAGTGTTACTTTATAAAGACAGCAGGTATCTAGCTGGTTAATAACTAACTACTGACACCACCCTCTAGAGAACAGTGTTACTTTATAAAGACAGTATCTAGCTGGTTAGTAACTACTGACACCACCCTCTAGAGAACAGCGTTACTTTATAAAGACAGTATCTAGCTGGTTAGTAACTACTGACACCACCCTCTAGAGAACAGTGTTACTTTATAAAGACAGTATCTAGCTGGTTAGTAACTACTGACACCACCCTCTAGAGAACAGTGTTACTTTATAAAGACAGTATCTAGCTGGTCAGTAACTACTGGACACCACCCTCTAGAGAACAGTGTTACTTTATAAAGACAGTATCTAGCTGGTTAGTAACTTCTGACACCACCCTCTAGAGAACAGTGTTACTTTATAAAGACAGCAGGTTTATAGCTGGTTAGTAACTAACTACTGACACCACCCTCTAGAGAACAGTGTTACTTTATAAAGACAGCAGGTTTATAGCTGGTTAGTAACTACTGACACCACCCTCTAGAGAACAGTGTTACTTTATAAAGACAGTATCTAGCTGGTCAGTAACTACTGGACACCACCCTCTAGAGAACAGTGTTACTTTATAAAGACAGCAGGTTTATAGCTGGTTAGTAACTACTGACACCACCCTCTAGAGAACAGTGTTACTTTATAAAGACAGCAGGTTTATAGCTGGTTAGTAACTAACTACTGACACCACCTTCTAGAGAACAGTGTTACTTTATAAAGACAGCAGGTTTATAGCTGGTTAGTAACTAACTACTGACACCCCCCTCTAGAGAACAGTGTTACTTTATAATGACAGCAGGTTTATAGCTGGTTAGTAACTAACTACTGACACCACCCTCTAGAGAACAGTGTTACTTTATAAAGACAGCAGGTTTATAGCTGGTTAGTAACTAACTACTGACACCACCCTCTAGAGAACAGTGTTACTTTATAAAGACAGCAGGTTTATAGCTGGTTAGTAACTAACTACTGACACCACCCTCTAGAGAACAGTGTTACTTTATAAAGACAGCAGGTTTATAGCTGGTTAGTAACTACTGACACCACCCTCTAGAGAACAGTGTTACTTTATAAAGACAGTATCTAGCTGGTCAGTAACTACTGGACACCACCCTCTAGAGAACAGTGTTACTTTATAAAGACAGCAGGTTTATAGCTGGTTAGTAACTACTGACACCACCCTCTAGAGAACAGTGTTACTTTATAAAGACAGCAGGTTTATAGCTGGTTAGTAACTAACTACTGACACCACCTTCTAGAGAACAGTGTTACTTTATAAAGACAGCAGGTTTATAGCTGGTTAGTAACTAACTACTGACACCCCCCTCTAGAGAACAGTGTTACTTTATAATGACAGCAGGTTTATAGCTGGTTAGTAACTAACTACTGACACCACCCTCTAGAGAACAGTGTTACTTTATAAAGACAGCAGGTTTATAGCTGGTTAGTAACTAACTACTGACACCACCCTCTAGAGAACAGTGTTACTTTATAAAGACAGCAGGTTTATAGCTGGTTAGTAACTAACTACTGACACCACCCTCTAGAGAACAGTGTTACTTTATAAAGACAGCAGGTATCTAGCTGGTTAGTAACTAACTACTGACACCACCCTCTAGAGAACAGTGTTACTTTATAAAGACAGTATCTAGCTGGTTAGTAACTACTGACACCACCCTCTAGAGAACAGTGTTACTTTATAAAGACAGCAGGTTTATAGCTGGTTAGTAACTAACTACTGACACCACCCTCTAGAGAACAGTGTTACTTTATAAAGACAGCAGGTTTATAGCTGGTTAGTAACTAACTACTGACACCACCCTCTAGAGCAGTGATTCCCAACCTGGGGTCCGCGGACCCCTGGGGGTCCGCCAGGGGGCGCAGGGGGTCCGCCAGACCACAGATGATTTGAGGTATTTTTATTTTTATTTATTTATTTTTTTATTTTTTTATTTTTTTATTTTTTTATTTTTTTATTTTTTTTTATTTTAATTTTTTTTTTATCATCAGAAGCATGAATAGTCTCTCCACTACAATAAAAAATAAAGATAAATAAATAAACATCTAGACATGATTTTTGAACGTTAACAGTAGGCTACCGGGTAGCCGCTAACACGCGAATCAGTTGACTGTATCACTTTCTGTAGCTAGCCTAGCACGCTAGTTAACTTTCTCGGCTCGTCTGCAGTCAGCCGCCAGAGGCGAAAATGTGTGACAAACGAAAAGGAGATGACGGCAGCTCATCTGCAAAAAAAGTTAGGACCTACAGCAATCGCGAAAATGACATCACCATGGGCTTCACTGAGGGACCAGACAAACGACCTGAGTGTGTGATTTGTGGAGAAAAGTTGGCAAACTCGAGCCTGAAGCCCAGCAAGCTGAAGAGACATCAGGCGTCTAAGCACCCAGAAACCGTTGGGAAGGATCCAGACTTTTTTCGGAGGAAAGAACAGTCTCTCAAGGCGAACAAGCCTGTTGATGTTAGAGTAGCGTGGAGCAGGGGTGGCAGTGATTTACAGAAGGCTACCGAAGCCTCCTTTGAGTGTTCGCTTTTAATTGCAAAAGCAAAGAAACCGCACAATATTGGCGAGCAGCTCATCAAACCAGCCTGCATCAAAATGGTTTAGAAACTGTGCGGCCCGGGGCGGTTAGGTGGTCGAGCGGAGATTGCGTTCGTCACCAGCCCCGGAGCTGTGAGCTTGGTTCGCCTGTTCGAATCCAGCTCACAGCTCCGGGGTTGTCACCAGCTTGGCTGGCCGTCTGCACTGATACAATTGGCTGTATCAGAGGGTGGGAGAAGCTGGCGGGGTGGGTCCGGGTCGTTGTAAACAGCGACTCCTACAGTTCGGTCGGGGCGCCTGCTAAGCGCGGATTGGACGTGAGGGGGATAGTGTGGTCCTCCCACACGCTACGCCCTCTCAATGAGAATCCGCGCTGCCAGGTGAAAAGAAGCGGTGATTGGCTGGACGTGTGTCGGAGGAAGCACGTGGTAGCCTCCACTCTCCCAAATGATCTGACTGTGGGGGGTAAAGCGCAGCGACCAGGAAGGGACTGGGAATTGGCATACGACTAACATTGGGATGGGAGAAAATCTGAGGAAAATGGAGGGGGAAAAAAGACCAATAAAAAAATAAATAAAAAATAAACTAAAATCAGTACCACTCTCGAACAATGTAGTGAAAGACCGAATTGATAAGATGTCAAGTGATCACTGACATATTTAACCTGTCCTTAGAACAGGCTGTCATCCCCACCTGCCTGAAGAAGTCCACTATTATCCCTGTACCCAAAAAATCCAAGCCTGCTTGCCTCAACGACTACCGCCCTGTAGCTCTCACCGCCATAGCCATGAAGTGCTTTGAGAAGCTAGTAAAGGGCTACATCTGCTCCTCCCTCCCCATCAACATGGACCCCCTGCAATTTGCATACCGCCCCAACAGGTCCACGGAGGACGCCATATCCCATGTGCTGCACACAGCAGCATCACACCTGGACAAGAGGCAGGGGAACTATGTGAGAATGCTATTCATCGACTACAGCTCGGCATTCAATACCATAGTCCCCTCCATACTCATAGCCAAGCTCAGGGACCTGGGCTTGGGCTATGACCTCTGCCAGTGGGTCTTGGACTTCCTGACTGGCAGACCCCAGGTGGTGAGAGCAGGCAACTGCACCTCCTCATCCATCACCCTCAACATAGGGGCCCCCCAGGGCTGTGTTCTGAGTCCCCTCCTCTACTCCCTGTACACACACGACTGTGTGGCTCAGCGGAGTAGCAATACAATCGTCAAATTTGCTGACGACACAGTGGTGGTGGGCCTGATCTCTGCCAACGACGAGAGGGCCTACCTGGAAGAGGTCAAGGTCCTGGCGGGATGGTGCCAGGAAAACAGCCTCTCCCTGAACGTCAGCAAAACAAAGGAGATGATTGTGGACTTCAGGAGGTCGGGGGTCAAGGACTACAGCCCCCTCAGCATCGACGGGGCACCGGTTGAGAGAGTCAACAGCTTTAAGTACCTCGGAGCCTACATATCCGAGGACTTGACATGGACCACACACATTAACAGTGTTGTGAAGAAGGCACGACAACGCCTCTACTTCCTCAGGCGCCTAAGGAAGTTCCAAGTCAGCCAGAAGATCCTTAAGAACTTCTACTCATGTACAATAGAGAGCATCTTGACCGGCAACATCACCTCCTGGTTTGGGAATAGCACTGCACAAGACCAAAGCAGACTACAAAGAGTGACACGTTCAGCCGAACGCACAATTGGAGGGGGGCTCCCCACCCTCCAGAACATTTACTACAAGCGTTGCAAGGGCAAGGCTAAGAGAATCATTAAAGACTCCAGTCACCCGAACAACTGCCTCTTTGAACTGCTGCGGTCAGGCAAGCGATACAGGAGTCTCAAGGCGAGCACAGAAAGACTCAGAAGAAGCTTCTATCCCCAGGCCATCAGGCTGCTAAACGAACAATGAATGAACACTACACAACAACAACCACCAAACGCACATAGCACACACATCCACACGCACACACTCACTTTAAACAAACACACTGTAGCACCCACTCCACACACTTATAGCACACACCCACTTTAAACAAACACACTGTAGCACCCACTCCCCACACTTTATATTTATGGATGAAGGATTGCACTACAACTCGTACACCTTACTGTAAATTGTACCTAAAATTGTACTTCATCCCATTTCTGCTTTGCACTAGATAGTACTGTACATTAGTACACTGCATAGTATTGTGTATTGTATATTATATGGTAACTCAGAACATTGTACATATGTCTATACCGAACACTGTGACCTCATTTTCTTCTTCTAAATTCATGCTATATTATGTTATTATGTTATTTGATACTATCTTGTCTAGCACAGTCTCTGGAGCGTAACAGTAAGAAGCATTTTGTATGAAAGTATTCTGTACTTCTGTATGACAACTATTAAAGAACTTGAACTTGAACTTGAACTTGATTGCGAGCAGCAGCTGTCAGAAAAGCTTAGAAAGGGTCCATTTGCCATACAACTTGATGAAACTACAACTGTCGCAGACGAGGCTATGCTCATCGTTTATGTGCAATATATTGAAAATGAGGATCTGAACCAGGACATTCTCATGTCAGTCAACCTTACTACCACCACTCGAGGTGAGGATATTTTTACTGCAGTGGATTCTTACTTCATTCAACATAA
>NC_140183.1:21254266-21341266 GCF_963971535.1 Notolepis coatsorum | reverse complement strand
CATTCTGAATCAGGTAAGGAAGGAGTCATGTTTCATTCTGGATCAGGTAAGGAAGGAGTCATGTTTCAGAGGGAGATCTGAGAATGTAGGACTGGGTCCAAACCGTTCTCGAAGCATTTGTGATTAATTATTTTAGGCCAATAAATCTACGTCTCTACATCAATTACAGCTGCTACACTCCTGTAAACACACATCAAGTACATAGATAGATAGATAGAGAGAGGGGGGAGATATATGCATGCAGGGAGAGAAAGAGAGAGGGGGGATAGGGGGAGAGAGAGATATGCAGGAAGTGAAAGAGAGAGAGAGAGAGAGAGAGAGAGAGAGAGAGAGAGAGAGGGAGAGATAAATAGAGAGAGGGGGAGGGAGATAGAGAGAAAGAGAGAGAGGGGTGGAGAGGATTGGGAATTGAGTCTCTTGATGGGCTGATAGCATGTTCACAGACAGTGAGCCAAGCCCTGCCCTGGTAATGTTATGCTAATGATATGGTAATGATATGGTAATCTGCCAGCAGTATTCCACATCACTAGAGAGAGGGGAATTCTGGGAGGCCTTTTACCATTGGTTGGAGGCCGGGGGACTTCCTGATCTCACAGTTCACAAATGAAAAAAACAATAACACAACGGTACACACACACACGCACACACACACACACACACACACACACACACACACACACACACACACACACAGTGAATTAGGCTAATACACAGACTTAAAAACACAGACCTAGACTCTATCTAGATTGACCCTTGATGTGGGCCTGCTACAGCATTATTATTTTTACTTAGTTTGGTCGTACCACAGTATTATTTATTAATTTATAATTATTTTGTGCTTAATATTATTTACTCTAAGGTGTGGGGGAAGTAGGTGTCCTGGGATTGGGGGGGGTGAGATCTTGAGTGGGAAGGGTGGTTGAACTGGGGCAGTAGGACGGAGATAGGATGGGGAGGGTGGTTGAACTGGGGCAGTAGGAGGGAGATAGGATGGGGAGGGTGGTTGAACTGGGGCAGTAGGAGGGAGATAGGATGGGGAGGGTGGTTGAACTGGGGCAGTAGGAGGGAGATAGGATGGGGAGGGTGGTTGAACTGGGGCAGTAGGAGGGAGATAGGATGGGGAGGGTGGTTGAACTGGGGCAGTAGGAGGGAGATAGGATGGGGAGGGTGGTTGAACTGGGGCAGTAGGAGGGAGATAGGATGGGGAGGGTGGTTGAACTGGGGCAGTAGGAGGGAGATAGGATGGGGAGGGTGGGAGTGTTGTGGGTGTATATGTTTCATTTTCTTAAAATGTTGTATAAAGGTACATAAACAATTTCAATATAATAAAAATACAAAACAGATTTATATATTTTTTAAGAATGCAACATGATTGTTGCAAATGATTAACAGGCCAGCCAGCCTCACTGCATGTCCACATATGAGTTGAAACCTTTAACTGAGAGTTAAACAAGTGTTTGTTCTTCTGCAAACAGGAAGTGAAAAACAAAATGACTGCTGTTAAAGTGTGACTGTGTTTTAAACCCTGCACCTATAACATCTACCATCACCTGTCTCGCCTGAGTCTGTAACACACTGTAACGTCTACCATCACCTGTCTGAGTCTGTAACACACTGTAACATCTACCATCACCTGTCTGAGTCTGTAACACACTGTAACATCTACCATCACCTGCCTCTCTGAGTCTGTAACACACTGTAACGTCTACCATCACCTGCCTCTCTGAGTCTGTAACACACTGTAACATCTACCATCACCTGCCTCGCCTGAGTCTGTAACACACTGTAACATCTACCATCACCTGTCTGAGTCTGTAACACACTGTAACATCTACCATCACCTGTCTGAGTCTGTAACACACTGTAACGTCTACCATCACCTGTCTGAGTCTGTAACACACTGTAACGTCTACCATCACCTGCCTGAGTCTGTAACACACTGTAACGTCTACCATCACCTGTCTGAGTCTGTAACACACTGTAACATCTACCATCACCTCTCTGAGTCTGTAACACACTGTAACATCTACCATCACCTGTCTGAGTCTGTAACACACTGTAACATCTACCATCACCTGTCTGAGTCTGTAACACACTGTAACGTCTACCATCACCTGCCTCTCTGAGTCTGTAACACACTGTAACGTCTACCATCACCTGTCTGAGTCTGTAACACACTGTAACATCTACCATCACCTGTCTGAGTCTGTAACACACTGTAACGTCTACCATCACCTGTCTGAGTCTGTAACACACTGTAACATCTACCATCACCTGCCTCTCTGAGTCTGTAACACACTGTAACATCTACCATCACCTGTCTGAGTCTGTAACACACTGTAACATCTACCATCACCTGTCTGAGTCTGTAACCAGGGCACGAAATTAACTTTTTGACTCACCGGCCAGTGGCCACAAGGCCGACAGCCTTGGCGGCCGAGGGATCGGTTACATTAGATGAGCACGCCCTAAAAAAACGTTGCCGTCTAGCTGTGTCTAGCACGCTCTCCGGTCACCCCCCCCCCCCCAACACCAGCGGGATACGGGCTCTGATTTGTTCCCTTTGGCTGCGGGCCGCATGTTTTCAGTGAAGCGCAAGCGACCCCATGTTTCACTTCTCATGGGGACAGGGGCTGACACCCAGTTGCTAACTAGGCCTGGGTCTGCCTGTGAGAATGCTGTGCTGTCAAGCAGTTCCCACGCCACACGTTCTGCGTCTGTGTTTAGTGAAGCCTGGTGTTGTGTCTGTAGACGGAAAAGGTTGTCAGCGGGGGAACTCGAGGCCCAGGAGGTCGCAGCGTGAGTTCCCCCAGCCCCGCCCTCGCCAGGCCGAGTATCACGTTAGTGCCTCCCCCGACCGGAAGACCGGCAGTGGTCAGTCAGGCACTCGTGGTTTGGGTGGTAGTAATATCACTACGGGGCTACGGTGTGTAGGAACCCATCCTATTGGGCAGTGTGGGGACCACACGCCTTGCATGTCCAGCTGCAGAGCAGGCTATCCTCAGCAGTCCATGCCGGGAAGATGTTCAGTGGGGGAGCTTATGTCACCAAGTGTGATGGCCGCTTTCCCCATATCAGACCGGCCCTTTCTGTCAGGGTCCCCTCTTGGGTGCGATTGCCTCGTTGGTAGTGTCAGGGTGCGATATCCCGGCTCCGCGAGATACCCTGCTTGTGCGGTTGGCGAGTCCAGTTTTGGCGACGCACAGCGGGTGGGACCGGGCCTCCTATCTACAGTTCCTGGCCGACCAGCGCCAGTTGGCGGCGGGGTGCGCTTTGGGATTATCATCACGTATGGCTACAGCAGTGCCATATGTCGAGGTGGATGGAGAGAACGCTGAGGCAGGGGCTTGTGTTGCAGTTTGCACAACCCCACCCTCCATTTTTGGGTTTGGTACAGACCCTTTTGTCAGGGTCCGCAGCAGTGACAGCTTTGGCCGACGAGATCCAATCTCTGTTGGCGAAGCAGGCCGTCGTCGTGGTCCCATGAGAGGACACGGTGAGCGGCGTTTCCTCCCGGGATTCTCTGGTGCCCGAGAAATCGGGAGGGGGGGGGTGTCAGACCCATACTGGACCTGTCCCATGGAAGGTTCAGAATGTTGACCGTCTCCCACCTGTTAGGCGCTGTCAGGCGGGGGACTGGTTCACTGTAGGATGCATATTCGCATCCCGATCTTCCATCCTAGGACATACCTATGCTTCCTTTGCAGGGCTTAGCGTACGGGTACCAGAGGCTGCCGTTCGGCTACTCTCTGGCTCCCCGCATCTTCACCAAGTGCGTGGAGACCGCGCTGGGGCCTCTGCGTCGTCGGGGGATACGAATTTTATTCTACCCTGGACGACATTCTGGTCCTTGGCCGGTCAGGGAAGATCGCCAGGTCTCATACCAGGCAAGTGGTGGAATTCCTCACCAGCCTGGGTTTTGCTGTAGACTGGAAGTAGAGTACTCCTCTTACCAGTCAATGGGTGGAGTACTTGGGCTTATTTCTAAGCTCAAGGTCTATATGGGCATCCCTCTCAGAGCGGCGGCGAGTGGGTGGTTCTCGGCGCGCTCGGGAGGTTCCGTCCTAGGACGGTTACGGCGCTGTCTGTGATGCGCCTGCTCGGTATGATGGCATCTGCTCACTCTGTGGTCCCTCTTGGCCTCCTCTTCATGAGGAGGATACAGAGGTGGTTTTTTCCAGTATGGAAATGGACCTGGTGAGAGACAAGTGGAAGCGGCTGAAGGTTCCCATGTCAGTACTGGGGGACCTCGTCCTCTGGGGAGGGCCTGGTGCCCTCACCAGCGGGGTCCCCGTGGGCAGTAGGCTGTCACACGTCACGGTCTTCACCGACGCCTCCCTCACGGGATGGGGGGGGACGTGTCGGGCCAACGTAGTAGGGGGCAGCTGGCAAGACCATGCTGCCCGGTCTGTGCTACATTCAATGTGTTGGAAGTGAAGGCAGTCCTTCTGGTCCTCAAACGGCTCGGCCACCTTGTGGTGGGCAAGCATGTTTTGATCAGGACGGACAACACGACGTCAGCGTCGTATATTGACAGACAGGGAGGAGTGCGATTCCCCCGTCTGCACCGGGCGGCGGTCGGGCTCTGGCTATGGGCGTATCTCCATCTGCGCAGCCTGAGGGCTCTCCACATCCCCGGCAGGGAGAATGTGGGTGCAGATCTGATGTCGCGGGGCGGTCCTCACCCTGACGAGTGGGGACTACGTCCAGACATAGTTGGACACGTCTGGGACCGATTCCGTGGCCGCCCGGGATTCTGTACACATTCCCCCCCATACACCTGATAGCTCAGCTGTTGGGGCGGGTACGTCGGGAGCGCAGGACTTGATCCTGGTCGCGCCGGGCCAGGGCTCAGCTGTGTGGTCCCCGGCCCTGATTCAGCTCTTGGTGGCCCCGCCATGGCCTGTTCCGTCGTCACCGCAGGCCCTCTCTCAGGCACGCAGAACTCTGTTCTGCCTCCTGTTCTGGGGCAGCCTCTAGGCTTGGCTGCTGAAAGTGTGAATCTGGTGGGGATGCGTCTTGACTCTTCTATGGTTAACGCTATCTGGAACGCGCACGCTCCATCCACTACCGCGGCTTACGCTGGGAAGTGGCGTATGGTCGAGTGTGGGGGCAGAACTTTGTTCAGCCTCCCTCTCGTGAAACGTTTCCTGCTTGGCGCTCGGCGTCTCAAGCCTGTGGAACGTTCTCTGTCTCCGAGTGGGACCTCCAACTGGTCCTGGGCCGGTTGTCGGAGGCCCCGTTTGAGCCTCTTGAGCAGGCGCCATTGGATGAGCTGTCTTTAAGCCTGCGTTCCTTTTGGCCATCACCTCCGCTAAGCGCGTGGGTGAGCTGTGTGCTCTCTCGGTGCGGCCTGAGTGCCTGTCTATTCGGCCGATAGCGGTGCGACTCTGAGGCCTAATCCAGTCTTCGTTCCAAAGAATATCCGGAGCTCTTTTCGCTCCAGGGATATTGTGGTTCAGGCGTTCGTCCGCCTCCTCACGCTAGTGTGTTGGAGGCGAGCCTTCACCTGTCGTGTCCTGTCCGTGCACTGGCGGTTTACCTCAGTCGGACTCGGGATCTAGTATGCTATATAACGAAAGGTTATTTCATAACCTAGTTATATGAATACTGGCTGAGCGTCTCGCTCTTAGCACCCTGAGGTCCCTTGGATGGTTTTTCCTTGTATGGAAATCGTTCTGAGGAAGACGGAGCGTGACCATTTCCAGCGTCATATAGGGAGACGCAGAGGCGTGGCTTGGTCACGTGCATGTGAGTACATTTGTTTGTTTCGTGAGCACATTATGTGCAAGGAGATAAGAGGTTATCTCATTATGGCAGAGCGAGACGCTCAGCCAGTATTCATATAACTAGGTTATGAAATAACCTTTCGTTATGGTGTGTTATGTTATGTTATGGCGTGTTATGTTATGTTATGGTGTGTTGTGTTATGTTATGTTATGGTGTGTTATGTTATGGTGTGTTATGGTGTGTTATGTTATGTTATGGTGTGTTATGCAATGCACTTAACCCCTAATTGCTCTAGATGTGCAGGTTGGCACCTTGCATGGTTGCCTCTGCCATCGGTGTGTGAATGTGTAAAAGCTGCTATATAAATGCAGCCATTTACCATTTAAGACATGTTTTCACTCTCAAGTTGACTGACGGAGCTCCTCCTGGTATGAGGACTGACAACACAGGTAAACATGAGTATTTTGAGGCAAAAAAAATTTTTGTTTACATTGTTAATGTTTGTAGACACCAGAGGTAAAACAGACATACTATATTCTCATTTACAATTGATTAAGTAGCTTCCAAAGATAATTCCTGTGAATATACCTCACACTTACATGGTAAGAAAGCAAACATATATTGGTCCTTTAACTCATTGGACACCAACAACGCTTATATACGTGTTTGTCCGACAACCGTTGAATGCCAAACCACTTATATATACGTTATTTCTTTTATTAGATATTTCCATTCATTATCCATCCAGGGAGCCTGGTGTTATCATTGGGAATGGGTCTGAGATCGCAAAAGTCCAATACCACCACCTGGTAGGTTGCGGCCGGTATTGCACATCCTTTGAAACTCTGTGTATTGGGGTGTGCGTCGATTATATAGGTCCGGGGGTGGACTTTTCCTTGTCGGGCATGACGAGCGGTTATAACGCATGGATTGATAAGAATCAAACACTCCCGATTCATGTTATTTAGTGGATTATGTTGGCGACACGATCGACATCAATACTTGGAATGGTGATCAGATAATTGGAATATTCTTTTTTGGGTACATCCTAGTCAAGGTAAGGGCTATATGGTATCAGTCTTGCATTAATAATAATAATAACTAGACAATTCTGCGCGGGGGAAATTGTGACAAACGAGTCTCTATGACAAAAAAAAAAACGTATTAAAATGACGACTCAGGAATGAGACTTTTCCACGTTTTTAAAATTGTTCTGACTTTTCCGAGTTTTTGAAATGTTTCTGACTTTTTTCCGAGTTTTTGAAATGTTTTGGACTTTTCCGAGTTTTTAAAATTTTAAAACTTTTTCTGACTTTTCCGAGTTTTTGAAAATGTTCTGACTTTTCCGAGTTTTTTGAATTTTTCTGGACTAAGGGGGTGTGGCCCTCTCGTGAAACGTTTCCTGCTTGGCGCTCGGCGTCTCAAGCCTGTGGAACGTTCTCTGTCTCCGAGTGGGACCTCCAACTGGTCCTGGGCCGGTTGTCGGAGGCCCCGTTTGAGCCTCTTGAGCAGGCGCCATTGGATGAGCTGTCTTTAAGCCTGCGTTCCTTTTGGCCATCACCTCCGCTAAGCGCGTGGGTGAGCTGTGTGCTCTCTCGGTGCGGCCTGAGTGCCTGTCTATTCGGCCGATAGCGGTGCGACTCTGAGGCCTAATCCAGTCTTCGTTCCAAAGAATATCCGGAGCTCTTTTCGCTCCAGGGATATTGTGGTTCAGGCGTTCGTCCGCCTCCTCACGCTAGTGTGTTGGAGGCGAGCCTTCACCTGTCGTGTCCTGTCCGTGCACTGGCGGTTTACCTCAGTCGGACTCGGGATCTAGTATGCTATATAACGAAAGGTTATTTCATAACCTAGTTATATGAATACTGGCTGAGCGTCTCGCTCTTAGCACCCTGAGGTCCCTTGGATGGTTTTTCCTTGTATGGAAATCGTTCTGAGGAAGACGGAGCGTGACCATTTCCAGCGTCATATAGGGAGACGCAGAGGCGTGGCTTGGTCACGTGCATGTGAGTACATTTGTTTGTTTCGTGAGCACATTATGTGCAAGGAGATAAGAGGTTATCTCATTATGGCAGAGCGAGACGCTCAGCCAGTATTCATATAACTAGGTTATGAAATAACCTTTCGTTATGGTGTGTTATGTTATGTTATGGCGTGTTATGTTATGTTATGGTGTGTTGTGTTATGTTATGTTATGGTGTGTTATGTTATGGTGTGTTATGGTGTGTTATGTTATGTTATGGTGTGTTATGCAATGCACTTAACCCCTAATTGCTCTAGATGTGCAGGTTGGCACCTTGCATGGTTGCCTCTGCCATCGGTGTGTGAATGTGTAAAAGCTGCTATATAAATGCAGCCATTTACCATTTAAGACATGTTTTCACTCTCAAGTTGACTGACGGAGCTCCTCCTGGTATGAGGACTGACAACACAGGTAAACATGAGTATTTTGAGGCAAAAACATTTTTTGTTTACATTGTTAATGTTTGTAGACACCAGAGGTAAAACAGACATACTATATTCTCATTTACAATTGATTAAGTAGCTTCCAAAGATAATTCCTGTGAATATACCTCACACTTACATGGTAAGAAAGCAAACATATATTGGTCCTTTAACTCATTGGACACCAACAACGCTTATATACGTGTTTGTCCGACAACCGTTGAATGCCAAACCACTTATATATACGTTATTTCTTTTATTAGATATTTCCATTCATTATCCATCCAGGGAGCCTGGTGTTATCATTGGGAATGGGTCTGAGATCGCAAAAGTCCAATACCACCACCTGGTAGGTTGCGGCCGGTATTGCACATCCTTTGAAACTCTGTGTATTGGGGTGTGCGTCGATTATATAGGTCCGGGGGTGGACTTTTCCTTGTCGGGCATGACGAGCGGTTATAACGCATGGATTGATAAGAATCAAACACTCCCGATTCATGTTATTTAGTGGATTATGTTGGCGACACGATCGACATCAATACTTGGAATGGTGATCAGATAATTGGAATATTCTTTTTTGGGTACATCCTAGTCAAGGTAAGGGCTATATGGTATCAGTCTTGCATTAATAATAATAATAACTAGACAATTCTGCGCGGGGGAAATTGTGACAAACGAGTCTCTATGACAAAAAAAAAAACGTATTAAAATGACGACTCAGGAATGAGACTTTTCCACGTTTTTAAAATTGTTCTGACTTTTCCGAGTTTTTGAAATGTTTCTGACTTTTTTCCGAGTTTTTGAAATGTTTTGGACTTTTCCGAGTTTTTAAAATTTTAAAACTTTTTCTGACTTTTCCGAGTTTTTGAAAATGTTCTGACTTTTCCGAGTTTTTTGAATTTTTCTGGACTAAGGGGGTGTGGCCTAAGGGGGCGTGGTCTAATGATCGGGGGAGTGGTCAACATCGACCAATGAAAGAGGATATCCCTACCGAGTACAATGGCACAATCCGCAAGTCTCTACGACAAACGGTTCAAGAGATATACTGAGGGGGTGTGGCCTAAAAGGGGCGTGGTCTAATGATCGGGGGAGTGGTCAACATCGACCAATGAAAGAGGATATCCCTACCGAGTACAATGGAACAACCCGCAAGTCTCTACGACAAACGGTTCAAGAGATACACTGAGGGGGTGTGGCCTAAGGGGGCATGGTCTAAGGATCGGGGAGTGGTCAACATCGACCAATGAAAGGTGGTCAACATCGACCAATGAAAGAGGATATCCCTACTGAGTACAATGACACAACCCGCAAGACAGACGGCGCTGTCAAGCAATGCAGTACTGCAACACAGAGGGTAACTTAAGGGTTAAGTCCAGAGGAGGTCATTGGCAGGTCAGCTGAGCCATGAGCCATGAGCCTCACAGCTGTTAGGCTGAACCAATCATGCATCAGGTGATGCAATCACAAATGACTTTGCATTTTCACTTTGAATGTATTCCAATGGGGGCAGATGCATGACTGCATTGTCACGATGATTAAAAGCAAACGATAAGAGATGAAGTGTTGTGAAGCGCACATGAGCACTTCAAGGAGTAGGCGAAGTGTGCGATATTGTGGCATTCCGTCGACAATTGTGGCCCTGGTGGCGATCGGAACAGAAGGGGAAAAAAGCTCAAAAATCATCGTATTTCTAGAGTGGGATTACATTGGTGTCTATGGGGAGGAGAACCTTCAAACAAATGGTCATCAGTTGAGATAGAAATGTCCAATTCCATTTATTTTTCTTTTGTGAGCGAACAGACAGCCGTGTCATCGTTTTGATGTGTTTTTTTTTTTCTACGTCCAAAATTGAGATCACTCTCGCAATTTACCCAAGGTAGTGGAAAAGAAATTATTTCAGCTCCCGCACTCTAACTTGCAATGCATTTCCAATGGGACCGAAATTTTCCCGTTTAAAGTCGATTTGTAGCCAAACGGTGCGGTGAAACTTTCCGAGTTTGAATAGCGCTGTTGCCATAGGCAAGCCGTCGTTTTGATACCTTTCACGTGTATGGGGCGCGAACGCTCTGGCACGAGTAGTGTTTGCAAAATCGGTGGAATAAAGAAAGAAAGAATAAAAATAGTATAGATTACTATAGTGTGGGTGGCAACCTGGCTTCGCCAGGTCACCCACACTAATAACTTTATTTGTATAGCACTTTTCATACAGAGGTTGCAGTTCAAAGTGCTTCACAACAGTAAAAAATACAGGCATGAGCGAGCATAGCAAGGTATGGTAAATCACAGTGTTTCACATTAGGATCTAGCATCCTAATAGGCTCTCTATTCAGTAATACAAATAATAAAATAGTTAAAGAATTCCTTCATTGCGATCGGAGCGTATGTGTGTAATGTACTGTGTAACGTATTCCGTTGGTGACAATCAAAGCATAAAAAAACGACCCCCCGCATTCATGATGAAACATAATACCTATAATCTAGATTTGATTTGAGAATAGTAGCTAGTCCAGGCAGGAAACGACAACGCTTTTAGTAGAATACACGCATATGACTATTACGCAACCTTTTGGGAATGACCCTAGACCGCTCTAAAACTATACTTATATTCACCGCGGTATAAAACGGGAATATATGGATGACATTTTTTTTTCTTTTTCACATATTGAACGATAGATACTCGATGTCAAATGGGAAATAGTATTATATCCATAGCTATAATATATAATATAGTTTTAGCCCTGCAAACACCGCCACATATTCCTATACTTTAAAGCGTTGGCCTTTCAACCACACAGTAAACAGCGCCCTCTGGTGCTGAATGAGTTAAGACCCTGTTGTTTATTATGAAAGATTACTGCACCATATATGTACAATATGGCCAGATCTAGGTTATTAAAAATACAGCTGCATAAAAAAAAGGATGAAAAAGATAAACCTACTACTGATAAACCTGAACAAATCTACTCAGTCTCTGGTGACCTCAGAACAAATAAAAACTCATAAACACAGACAGTAAACGCTTCACTACATGTGCAACCGAGACACCTGTGTAAGAAATACAGATGTATTACTGTGTAAATCTGTCGCTGTGTCATAAAGACATCATCTTGGTTGTTTTTCTCCTTTGTTTTTCTTTCTATTTTACAGTTGGAAATGAACATGTCAAGCCTGCAGAAGAGAGAACACTGCTGACATTCTCCTGGATGCTGTTCGTTAAATCAAAGAAGTCACCAATATGTTGAGTGCTGGCGTGGAGACAATTGATTCCCGATCCACTCGTACAATATCACTGTCCCTCCCGCGGGCTGATCCTGGGTCTGTCTTGACATCTCATTTCACTTCAATGTTTTTCAAATAAATAAAGAAATAAAATAAAGAAATGAAAAAGCGACAAAAAAAAGAATCACAGGAGATTGTGTGGAGTCCTCCTTGATATACAATACCCCCCTCCCCCCATGCCAGGCGCAAATCACTGGTGACACAATTAAATAGAATTTGACTTAACAAAGGGGATTTAATGTCGGTGACATTTAGCATCAGCCGCGGGCGACAGACAGGTAAAGCAGACCAGTCAGCAGATTAGGCCTTCGGGGAACATGAGAGGAGCAGGAGGAGGAGGAGGAGGAGGAGGAGGAGGAGGAGGAGGGTAATCCTCTTCTACTCGTACTGCTGCTGCTGAAGCTATGAGGGACTGGTCACACCCTCATTATCACCTCATTAAAACTAAAGACTTTTCACACCATACATTCAGCAGGATCTTCCACTTACTTATTTTACACCTACATAAGAAGTCATTTCTGCATCCATACACGGAACATGTAAAATGCATCTATCAGGGTGGTGTGTTTCATCATTGAGATAGGGGGAGAGGTACTGAGGGATATGTTATGTTGTGTTGTGTTGTGTTGTGTTGTGTTGCATTGTGTTGTGTTATGATCACATGCTGAAGTATTTTCAGGGTGGTGTGCACTCCAAATATATTTCATCGTTGAGAGGAGGGGGGGGGGGTACTGAGGGATATGTTGTGTTGTGTTGCATTGTGTTGTGTTATGATCACATGCTGACATATTTTCAGGGTGGTGTGCACTCTAAATATGAATAATAATAATAATAATAATTGAAAAGGGAGGGGGTACTGAGGGACAAATGGCCTAAAATTATAAAAGAACAACAAATGTTCTGTTGGGGTGAACACCTTGTATCTCCTTGTTAAGTCCAATTGTCAGGAATTAACACATTCCCTGCCATCGACGAGTATACTCGCTATTGGCCGCCAATCGTTGGACGCCAACAACGAGTATACTCGTTATTATGATAGTTATTTCTTTTATTCGCTATTTCCATTCATAACCCATCCAACCCTGAATGGGTCTGAGATCGCCTCGCGGCCAGTCTTGCACATCCTTGGAAACTTGGAAATGTATGTGTGTGTAACACATTCCGTTGGTGACGATCGAAGCATAGAACCCCCCCCCCCCACCCTTTCATGCATGCATGATGAAACATAATACCGATAATATAGCGTTGATTTCAGATTGATTGTTGATCCAGGCGAGGAACGCCGCGGTTTCTAGTGAAATGCACTAAACGCTGAATAGCGGCGTTTCCTGGGATTAGACAGAATTACTCTAAAACTATACTCATATTCACCACGGTATAAAACGGGAATGTGTGGATGAATAAATTATTTCTTTTTCACAAATTGAACGATAGATACTCGATGTCAAATGGGCAATAGTTTTATATCTATAGCTATGATATTTAATATAGTTTTAGCCCTGCAAACACTGCCATGTATACCTATTCTTTAAAGCGCTGGCATTCTTACCACACGGCCCACAGCGACCTCTGGCGCTGAAAGTGTTAAAAGGGGAACAACGCCCGATTTAATAATCTGTAAGTGTTATTCCTATGGTGTATGACAGTCCAAAAATATAAGTGAAAGCAAACAACTCTCCCTGATCCAAAACCCAGAGTGCCAAATCTAAAATGTGTGATCAGTCATCAGGTATACAGTCTGAAGCTGCTCCACAGACAATGAACTGGGAAAGATGTTTATACGTGACACTGAGAGCACCCAGGGGAGTGTGTTGAGTGTACGGGTACATCCTCTCTTTCAGGACGGAGAATACGACTCGTCGTTTGGATATAATAGCACGAATCACTGGCGAGGAGGTATTGCAATCACTCCTGTCCATCTGTGTGTGTGTGTGTGTGTGTGTGTGTGTGTGTGTGTGTGTGTGTGTGTGTGTGTGTGTGTGTGTGTGTGTGTGTGTGTGTGTGTGTGTGTGTGTGTCTCTGTCTGTCTGTCTGTCTGTCTGTCTGTCTGCCTGCCTGTCTGTCTGTCTGTCTGTCTGTCTGTCTGTCTGTCTGTCTGTCTGTCTGTCTGTCTGTCTGTCTGCCTGCCTGTCTGTCTGTCTGTCTGTCTGTCTGTCTGTCTGTCTGTGTATCCGTATCAGCCATAACTCCTACAGTTCTGATCCCATTTGGATGCAACTTCGCACATACTGTAGGCTGACTGTTGGCCCAGGACCCGTATCCTAGAATATTTCTCAAATCGGTGAAACGACAAGTATTTTATTTGAATTAATTTCCATCATTGCCCATCAAAACCAATAACAAGGTCTCTTTCCAGAGATCATGACTTGACTTACGCACGAATCCCACCAGGCGCGGGACGCGGGCGTGTGATCAGGGTTTCACTTTCGCTCCCATGTTAACAGGCGTCGCTGTTCCCACCAGCCGCGCGCGGCCGGGCGACTCGCGGGCGGTAAGCGAATAAAACCGCTTTGGTTGGATTCAGAGGCGTGCACCACGCGCATTTTCACAGAAATACACTCAATATCTGCATTATTACCACACATATAGATGTTGTTCAACCAGCTAATGTGTCTGTACTTTCCCAATACAAATAAACTATACTTTTTCAGGAGTACAGTCACACTGATTTCATTTCATTCTAAAATGAATTCTAACATTCTAATTAATTATATAATAACTGGTTATACATGCAAAATGGACAATAGAACACTGGAACTGGACATCTTTAAAAAATCTTCAAACGGGGACTGACTTCGCATATAGACTAGGCATTTACAGCTGTTCCAATGTAAATGTGCCTTCCTCCGTGCGCTTTCGCCCGCTCTGAAGTCGGACTGTGTGAATGAATGAATGAATGAATGAATGAATGAATGAATGAATGGATGAATGAATGAATGAATGAATGAATGAATGAATGAATGAATGAATGGATGAATGAATGAATGAATGAATGAATGAATGAATGAATGGATGAATGAATGAATGAATGAATGAATGAATGAATGAATGAATGAATGAATGAAAACTTTATTTAACAGATTGCAGAATGGGTACAATACAGTACGGCTCAATACACACAATTGTTAAGGGGATGCAGACCAGAGAAAGACTTTCGTCTTGTTTACATCAGGGTCCCCCATTTTCAATTCATAGTGACATTTATGACATAGGGACATACATGACATACAGTTTTATACATACATGACAACAGAGATTATATACATGTGAAAAAATATATATTCATACGGTGGGGAGAAAATATATACATACGGTGGGGAGGAGACTGTCTATTTGGGGCGGGGGTTTGGACCTTTACGGTGGCCAGTTTCGAATATCAGCCTCCCGTAGGTGCTCTTTGAGAGCGGTTTTGAATGTGGGTAGGGATTCACATCTTTTTACGGCTGTGGGTAGGGCGTTCCACATTGTTGTGGCATAATTGCGAAATGTGTTTAGTCCCTTGTTTGTGGCGAATCTGGGTTGCACATGATTTGTGGAACTCCCTCTGGTGTTGTGGGCATGGTATTCACTGACCTTTGGGAAGTATTTCGACATGTACATGGGTACCTGTGTGGTGTAGTGTATCTTGTAGACCAGGCCCATTGCAAGTTGCTGTACTCTGTCGTCTACTCTAAGCCATCCTAGGTAGTCAAAGTGGGCAGGGGTGAGGTGGGTTCTAAGAGTAAGGTCAAGTAGTAGTCTGACCAGTTTGTTTTGTGATGTTTGTAATCTTGTTTTTAGTGCCTTTGAGGTGCTTTGGTACCATGAGGTGCACGCATAGTCGTAGTACCCTTGAATGAGTGCTCCTGCCAGAGTCTTCAGGGTATTCTTATTTACCAGAGAGGAGATCCGGTACAAGAATCAAGTTCGTTGGTTGACTTTTTTTATTACATTGGATGCCATTTTGTCACAGGAAAGATTTACCTCTAGGATGGAAACCAGGGCCCCGTTCCCCGTACCTGGATAACTGAGTTAGCCGGATAACTTTCGGTCAAGCCTGACTTAAGCCGGACCTTCCCATTCCCCGAAGCTCGATTGTCTAAATCACCATGACAACAGATCAAAAAGTTTGAGCCTGGTCGGGAGCAGGGTTAACTTCAGTTAGCCGGATGAACCATGGCCACGCCCCCGCAAAGAAGTGACAGCTCGTTTCCTGAAATGATTCTCACAGTCTAGGATCTGCATTATACCATTCTGAATTACGTTTTTGTGCTCCATTCTTCCAGAGGGGGCTTTTGAAATGTAAAATAGACCCAAAATGCTGATACTAAATTCACTTTGTCCTAAATAATGCACGTTATATATACCGTGGCGCTCGCTAGGTGCGATGTACACATTATGTGGTTATTTTAACAACGCGCAGCATTGCAAATGTGAATCCCGCGGGGATATCCTTAATGATTGAAACCTATCGCTTGTTTGGCTCTGATTCCTTTCATATTCTCCGCTGTGGATGAGGAGCGAGGAAGGAGAGGAGCGCCTGGATTTTGTTTCATTCAAGCATAAATTGAAGTGTCTATGCGTGGATTGTGGATTTTGTGTGATATTGTAACTGGGATTAAAATGTCTGATGAGATGCGCTGTTTGACGGATTTGAGAAATTGAATGAGCCGTTGATGTCACATTAATGCATTTGAGAATAAAGAGATAAAACTTCATTCAAAAGAAAAAATATTCTAAACACGGGTCTCTCGTACATTAATGGATAAACAATGAATCTATCTCATCTGGCACAGTGGCACAGCGGTAGTGCTCAATCCTGGCAACCGGGCGACCGGTGTTCGAAACCCCGTGTTTCCAATATAATTTTTTGGAATATAATATTAATGATTATACGCAAAAGTAGCCTAGTTTTAAGTTAAAATATTATAAATCTACATGCATTGAGGATGTCATTCTTTATATAGCTCTCAACGTGCACCAAATTGAATTATTCCTACATTGCAAAAAGAAGGAAAAGACTAGGATTCGAACCCCGGTCGTCTGCGTGAAAGTCAAAAGCAGAAACCGTTACACCACAGTGGAGATAAGTAAAAGATCCACCATACATCAATCAATGGGTAAGAGAGCCGTATCCCTATTCTGTATAACAGTTTAACTCATTATTTTCGCTAGCAAGATCTCATTTGATTATTCAATCCATAAACCTACTGCCAGCAGGCAAGTTTAAAGAAATATAATCTGATTGATTGAGGTAATGAGGGACTTAAAATTAGCCTATAGATAACGCATTTAACTTGTCGGCGAGGCGATTGAGCCGAACTGCAATCTGTTAATAAAGTTTTAAATCAATTAATCAATCAATGCCGTTAGAAAATCAGGATCTCTGCTATCGATAAGTGCTGAAGCGGTCAACTGAAGCGGCCGCGCGCACTTATCCTGGGTCTCAAGTCTGGTTCGAGTTAACGAGACTGAATCCACCTTCGAGGAACAGGAAAATCCCGGCTTCAAACATCGGGTTAACTGAATCTGGATAATGGGACTCTTGATCGACTTAGTTGAACCAGGTACGGGGAATAGGGCCCAGGTATGTAATTTGGACGGCCACGCGCGCTGTTCTCGCACGAAACCTGGTGGAATTTGTACTTTACTCAGCCTCAGCTCAGACCTTGTGAGCAGTTTCATGTAGGAACTATTTTCTACCGAAATACACCCACCATATAGTATTATGGCCCTTTAAACCACAACCAGATTCATAATAAATACTGGGCCAATGTGATTAAACTTGTTTGCTCTTGGTAAAGCTTTACAATTGTGTTTGTTTGTTTAGTAAACATGGCTAAATAGAGGGAGCTTTATTGGTCTGTAAAAGAGCAGGCGGCAATGCAGGCAGACAATGACAGAGAGAAAGAAAGAGAGGAGAGAGGGAGGAAGAGAGGAGAGAGGGAGGAAGAGAGATAGAGACTGCAGAGAGAGAGAGACAGAGAGTGTGGAGAGAGAGACTGAGGAGAGAGAGAGGTTGAGGAGAGAGACTGAGGAGAGAGAGACTGAGGAGAGATATACTGAGGAGAGAGAGAGAGACTGAGGGGAGAGCGAGAACGAGAGAGAAAGACTGAGAGAGAGAAAGAGAGAGAGACTGAGGAAAGAGAGGGAGACTGAGGAGAGATATAGAGACTGCAGAGAGAGCGCGAGAGAGAGAGATAGAGATAGAGATTGATTGATTGAAAATTGTATTAACATATTGCAAAATGGGTACAATACAGTATGGCTCAATACACACAATTGTTTGGGTTTGGACATTTACCGGGGCCAGTTTCGAATTGCAGCTTCCCGTAGGTGCTCTTTTAGAGCAGTTTTGAAGGTAGGTACGGATTCACATTCTTTCACGGCTGTGGGTAGGGCGAAAGGAGAAAGATAGACTGAGGGGAGAGAGAGGTTGAGGAGAGAGAGAGAGAGAGAGAGAGAGAGAGAGAGAGAGAGAGAGAGAGAGAGAGAGAGAGAGAGAGAGAGAGAGAGAGAGAGAGAGAGACTGTCCAGTAAAGTCCTGAAAAAGGTCAACTTGATGTTTTTTTCATGACCGGGCAGAGCAGCAGTAACAGCAGTAGCAACAGCAGAAGAAGCAGTATAGCAGTAGTAATAGTAATAGTAGTAGAAGTAGTAGTAGTAATAGTAGTAGTAGTAGCAGCAGCAGTAGTAGTAGTAGTAGTAGTAGTAGTAGTAGTAGTAGTAGTAGTAGTAGTAGTAGTAGTAGTAGTAGTAGTAGTAGTAGTAGTAGTAGTAGTAGTAGTAGTAGTAGTAGTGGTTTATTCAATGTATGTGATGTATAGATTGGGGGGAGATGACCACAGCTAAGACGGTGCCGGGTCAGAGAGATGGGAGGTGTACTGTAAGAGGGAAGGGAGCGCTCTGATTTGGACGTGGGGTGTACCTAATAGGGGGGCCGAAGGGTTTAGGTGTGTTGTCTGGAAAGTTGCAATCTGTGTTTTTCTCTGTCTCTCTCTCTCTCTCTCCTCCCTGGCCGTTGTTTATCCTTTCTGGTTTGGGTGTGATGCGGGTAATGGAAAACAATAAGGCAAACAGCAGACGGAGGGGCCCTAATTGTTATGAGTCTATTTTTGGGTATAATTAATTAAAAAACCAAGTAGTCTGTTGATTCTGAAGGTTGATTAAGAATCAAAGGGGGGAATGAGAGAAAACGGGGTTTATTCAATGTATGTGATGTATAGATTGGGGGGAGATGACCACAGCTAAAACGGTGCCGGGTCAGAGAGATCGAAATGTGCATGGTTTGCCTTAGAAGAGGGTGATAGAACAGTGGTTCAGAGCAAGCAGGGTGATTGTGAGCAGCACACTGCCAGCGAGAGAATGTTTTGAATTCCTTGGAAGAACACATAGATAAGAGAGTGTAGGCCCAGAGCAGGAGGGAGAGAGGTTCATCTTAATGAAACGTTTAATGGTGTGAAAGGTTATTAGCACGTCGCATGACAACCAGAAGGCGGGGCCGTCGTTGCTACGACGAAGATCTATAAGTCGAACAGTGGTTCCGGGTGTAAGGCAGACCAAGAGCGGCTAAGGGCAGACTACAATCTGACTAGGACTGAGAGACTCTCTCCTCTCATAGAGAGGGGGGGGGGGGGGGAGGAAGAATGCCACATCATCATTAGCTTCGGCTAACGCGAGGAGGGTTAGGCTAAAGACCAGGCCTGACCACCAGTGGACTGAATAGCAAAAGGGACAATAGACTGAACACACCGAAAGATCATTAGAATAGACTTTTCAAGGACAATAACATCTGTTAACATCTGAGCTGAGGCTCCGGTTTATGGCAATAAACAACGCTTTTCCTCATAAGGTATTTCGCTGTGAGAATTATTATGGTTCGCGGATTGCACTAACGGGGAGAGATAAGGATTTATCAGCCAGTATAGGAGACGTCAGGACCATTAAAATGACACAACGCAGAGGAATTGGATGGAGAGCCAAACAGACGAAGACGTGATACTGGCCAGATTGATCAGGATCTAACAGTTGGTGCCGTGACCCGGATGCAGTAGGGCAGTAGCAGTAGCAGCAGCAGCAGCAGTAGCAGTAGTAGTAGTAGCAGCAGCAGTAATAGTAGTAGTAGTAGTAGTAGTAGTAGTAGTAGCAGTAGTAGTAGCAGCAGCAGTAATAGTAGTAGTAGTAGTAGTAGTATTAGTAGTAGTAGTAGCAGCAGCAGTATCAGGAGTAGTAGTAGCAGCAGCAGTAGTAGTAGTAGTAGTAACAGTAGTATTAGTAGCAGTAGTAGCAGTAGTAGTAGTAGTAGTAGTAGTAGTAGTAGTAGTAGTAGTAGTAGTAGTAGTAGTAGTAGTAGTAGTAGTAGTAGTAGTAGTAGTAGTAGTAGTAGTAGTAGTAGTAGTAGTAGCAGCAGCAGCAGTAGTAGTAGTAGTAGTAGTAGCAGTAGCAACAGCAAACCGCAAAGACCTCCATCTCATGGTTCTCACAGAGACCTTGATAACACCAGAGAACTCCACCACACCTACAGCCTTATCTACAGCATATACTGTAGCTTCCCTCACACACCCAGACAGAGGCACTATGACCTCTCCCTCCTGGACTACAAGTATCATTTCAATACCTGACCTCTCCCTCCTGGACTACAAGTATAATATTGTAGCGACCCTGGGATTTGGGTGATTGGTCAGCCGAGCTGTCACTCTGCACTCTACCAACCTGGGGCTGGCAGGTGACACTATTGGTCGTGCGAGTCCGGGGTTGGTAGAGGGGAGGGGGCAGGGGCTGACCTGTGGAAAGGTATAAGAGGGTGTTACACCTGAGGGTGCGCTCTCTTGGTGTATGGGAAGTTATGGAGATGAGTCTACTAATTACAAGCAGAGGTGATGCACCCTGTCTTGTGTACAGAGAACCATGTCTAAGTGTTGAATAAAGACATAAGTGAGAAATAACAACAGCCTCGGTGAGTCATCTGTTTCCGAGGACGCTACAATATCAATACCTGACCTGTCCCTGTCATGGTTTTTGCTTTATTTTCACCTCACAGCCCTCACACTCCCACCTGGACTACAAGTATAATATCCAATATAAACTACAATACATCGAAAACTCTGCTGCTCGCATGCTCACCTCCACCCGCCGCTCCGACCACATCACCCCCATCCTCCACGACCTCCACTGGCTCCCCATCATGTACATGATTCAGTTCAAATTTCTACTCATCACCTTCAAAGCCCTCAACAACCTGGCTCCCTCCTACCTCTCTGACCTCCTTCTCCACCACACGCCTACCCACTGCCTCAGGTCCGCAGATGCTAACCTCCTCCAACCCATCAGGACTAAGCTCCGGACCTGGGGCGACAGGGCCTTCGCTGCAGTTGCCCCCACCCTCTGGAATGCCCTGCCCAACCATATCCGTCATGCAGACACCCTCTCATCATTTAAGAAAGCCCTCAAAACCCACCTTTTTACCCTTGCTTTCAAGAACTCCTTCCTCTTTCACCTTTTTAGTTTTTATATAATTATTTTATTTTTTATTTTCTCTACTAAAACTGTATTGTTTGTTCTGTAAAGTGTCTTTGAGCATTAGGAAAAGCGCTATACAAATGTTATGTATTATTATTATTATTAATATCAATACCTGACCTGTCCCATGGACTACAAGTATAATATCAATACCTGACCTCTCCCTCCTGGACTACAAGTATAATATCAATACCTGACCTCTCCCTCCTGGACTACAAGTATAATATCAATACCTGACCTGACCTCTCCCTCCTGGACTACAAGTATAATATCAATACCTGACCTGACCTCTCCCTCCTGGACTACAAGTATAATATCAATACCTGACCTGACCTCTCCCTCCTGGACTACAAGTATAATATGCAATACCTGACCTCTCCTCCTGGACTAGTACCTAATTCTGGATGCCAGAGTTATCACTGTCACAACTAATACTACTTGAGAAATAGAGACTCACATCACTGTACCAACTATCTTGATTCTTTGCACTAGACTGGAGACTCTGGATCACTGGACTCTCACCACTGGACTATCTTATGTTTGTACTTTTATATTACTATATTGTATTTGTACTGTGAAGCTATGCATCCCACACCCTGTACCCCCCCCCCCATGCTGCTTTGACACCCGAATTTCCCCAAGGGGATCAATAAAGGATTATCTTATCTTATCTTAATACGAGTAGGTATGGAATATATACAGATATAGATCAAATATACTGTGTTTTTTATGAGACCCACCACCCTGGTGTCGTCTGCAAACTTGATAATGGTGTTGGTGTCATGTGCAGGAGTGCAGTCGTGGGTGAAGAGGCAGTAGAGGAGAGGGCTCAGCACACAGCCCAGTGGGACGTCGTGTTCAGGGTGAAGAGGCAGCAGGGGAGAGGGCTCAGCACACAGCCCGGTGGGACGGCGTGTTCAGGGTGAGGGTGGAGGAGGTGAGATCGTCTACCCTAATACTGGGGTTGGTTAGGAAGTCAAGTATCCAATTGCAGACAGAGCGGTTGATGTCAAGGTCCTTGGTTTCCATGAGGTCACCATGGAAATGAGTTTGGAGGGGATGCTTGGTGTTGAATGCTGCACTGCAGGCCATGTGAATCTACACTCAGAAGTCATGTCTTGCGACTATTGATATTTTATGACGATTTCATGGTCGTTCTATACTCTGTATTTCAACCCAACAAACAAAAAACAACAATTAATTTATCTACGTAGGCACACATGACTTCTTATAATAGCAATGTCCTTGTTGAAGCCGTGTTGGCAGGGGGGCTTACAGTAATTTTTGACAAAACAAATCCATCAGCCCACTTTCCTACAAGGCTTTATGATACTAATAATATATATCATATTATGTCTGAGATGATATGATCATACAACAAGGCATTTAACTCCCAACTGCTCCTGTGGAGCTGCTCAGTGATCAACAGTGTCAGACTGTGGTTGTACTGGGCAGCTCCTAGTGGTCAACAGTGTCAGACTGTGGTTGTACTGAGCAGCTCCTAGTGGTCAACAGTGTCAGACTGTGGTTGTACTGAGCAGCTCCTAGTGGTCAACAGTGTCAGACTGTGGTTGTACTGGGCAGCTCCTAGTGGTCAACAGTGTCAGACTGTGGTTGTACTGGGCAGCTCCTAGTGGTCAACAGTGTCAGACTGTGGTTGTACTGGGCAGCTCCTAGTGGTCAACAGTGTCAGATTGTGGTTGTACTGGGCAGCTCCTAGTGGTCAACAGTGTCAGACTGTGGTTGTACTGGGCAGCTCCTAGTGGTCAACAGTGTCAGACTGTGGTTGTACTGGGCAGCTCCTAGTGGTCAACAGTGTCAGACTGTGGTTGTACTGGGCAGCTCCTAGTGGTCAACAGTGTCAGACTGTGGTTGTACTGGGCAGCTCCTAGTGATCAACAGTGTCAGACTGTGGTTGTACTGGGCAGCTCCTAGTGGTCAACAGTGTCAGATTGTGGTTGTACTGGGCAGCTCCTAGTGGTCAACAGTGTCAGACTGTGGTTGTACTGGGCAGCTCCTAGTGGTCAACATTGTCAGACTGTGATTGTACTGGGCAGCTCCTAGTGGTCAACAGTGTCAGACTGTGGTTGTACTGGGCAGCTCCTAGTGGTCAACAGTGTCAGACTGTGGTTGTACTGGGCAGCTCCTAGTGGTCAACATTGTCAGACTGTGATTGTACTGGGCAGCTCCTAGTGGTCAACATTGTCAGACTGTGGTTGTACTGGGCAGCTCCTAGTGGTCAACAGTGTCAGACTGTGGTTGTACTGGGCAGCTCCTAGGGGTCAACAGTGTCAGACTGTGGTTGTACTGGGCAGCTCCTAGTGATCAACAGTGTCAGACTGTGATTGTACTGGGCAGCTCCTAGTGGTCAACAGTGTCAGACTGTGGCTCAGAGAACCCACACACACACACCCTCACACAAACACTTGACCTCCAGCCAAATCTCAGCCTCCTAGGGTGAAAACTGTGGCCGCTAGAGGGTGAGGACACCTTTGTGGAGCAACTGACCAACCAACTAACTTACAAGCTATAGAGCTGCTGGTCACAGCTAATAAAACAAAATATAACTACATATTTGAATGACTACAGTAATAAAGCAAAATATTAATAGAAAGGAAATGAACATCTCTTCTATTAAATTAAAAGAACGTCAGAAGATTATTGCATGTAATTGACAACAGTAAGGACAATATAACTCCAGCCACGGTTCTGTCTTTGGATGCCATGAAGGCCTTCGATAGACTAGAATGGTCATATCTTTGGACGGTGCTGGAGGCTATGGGACTTGGAAAGAAATGTATACATATGATTAAAGTACTTTATGCCTCACCATCAGCAATGATAATGACATGCTATGCTCCTCACTCTTCCCGGTCTCTAGATCTTCTAAACAGGGTTGTCCTCTGCGTCCCGGACTTTTCACGCTTTCCCTCGAACCATTAGCCCAATTCATAAGTAGGGTGACCAGGTGTCCCCCTTTTGGTTGTACTGTCCCACCATTTGACCAAATGTCCCGCGTCCCTCATATTGAGAGGATGTCCCTCTTTTCGAAGCCAAAAAATACATGCGTCTAAAAGCCCCTCCCTACAGACAGTAAACGTAGCAACCCGCCTCTTGTCCACACACATTGCTCTGATTGGTTATAGTACTTTAGCGTGCTGAGACTGAGTCGTGACGCTACCTCATATCGCAAATCTGATTGGTAAAAAAAAACACAACAACATTACAAGTGAACTAGTTCAAGATGGAAAGCAGTAAAAAGAAATGGACCTGCAGTTACAACCAAGACTGGCAAACGACACATGACTGGGTGAGGCAGATGGCAGGCAATCCGCAGCAGGCTTTCTGTGTTTTGTGTCATAGTTCGTTTTCAATTGCGCATGGAGGAGAATACAACTTGAAGCGCCACAGTGGACGTGAGTCTCACTTGAAAGTGGCTCACCAAAAAGAAACATCCAGATCTATGGATACGTTTCTTTTTAAACCAAACAATGATAGTCAGACGGACAAGGTCACTGCAGCTGAGATAACAAGTGTCTATCACACAGTACAACGATCCCATTCATACAGGTCAGCCGACTGTGGTAACCTTTAACCTTTGATTTAAATCTATTCGGTGAAGACCATGGCAGTTATTCTAATATAGAAACACAATTTATTTGTATTATTATTTTTGTATTATACTACACTGTTTTCCCTAGTTCTGTGTTAACAGGGAATATCAAACACAAGACATTCCTGTCAAGTGATGACGTTTGAATATTTAAAACAGATGTTAGGTGGTATTTAATTTGTATTTATTTTTATTTAACCTTTAACCTTTGATTTAAATCTATTCAGTGAAGACCATGGCAGTTATTCTAATACAAAAATTTACATTATCTATCTGTCCCACTTTGTCCCACTTTGTCCCACTTTGTCCCACCAAAATCGTACTGTTGTCCCACTTTGTCCCACCAAAATCTTACTGTTGTCCCACTTTTGGACTTTTTGCATCTGGTCACCCTATTCATAAGACAAACAGAATAAATTGCCCCCATAATAATTAAAGACACCCCACACAAAATCGCACTTTATGCGGAAGACTTGCAAATTTTTATTAAAGACCCCTCCCAATCGGCCACAAATTGACTTAGGACAATTGATGAATTCTGTAAACTATCAGGCTTCAAAATGTATTGGCCCAAATCAGCTTGTTTACCTCTAAATGAGCTGACAAAAGCGGTGCAATTTCCGGCCAACATCCCCATAGTTGAACACTTTAAATACCTGGGCATCGAGAATAAAAATACACCAAGATCTAAATAGATGGTTGAGCCTTCCCAACTCATTACAGGTTGGGTACTGCCCAGGATATGCTCAATGCTCCCCTTACCCCCTCCAATGGATCACTGGCACAAGATACAAACTATGATATCTAAATTTATTTGGAATAACAAACGTCCTAGGAGGTTGTGTGCTATGGGGTTGGTGGCTGACTCTCGGTGCACTCTGTGCGCTCTAAGCGCTACTGGCACTTATATGCACATATTTTGGGATTGCCCACCGATGGCTCGTTTCTGGAAATCCATAACAACTAAACTTTCAAACATAATGTAACCTGACAATTCCACGCACGGCAGCAACACTACTCCTAAATGATGTATCATTACTACCGGCCTTCATACAGCAAATAATAATCTTACTGGCGAGCGTTACAGCAGCCAAGAAACTAATAGCCATGAGGTGGAAGCAACCTGAGAAACTCACAATGATCGATTGGTCATTAACTTTTTTGGATTTAATCTATATGGAGATCTCTACTGCCCGGGGCCCAGAAGTTCAAAACTTTTAATCCCTATCTGATCCGATCAGATTTTTAAATCCCATTTTTTGTGATCCAGGATCAGACAAATCGACCTGATTTTGTCCTGGTATTTCAAAGCAATCCAGGATAGGATCACCCTGATTACTAGATTACTAGATCCTGAATATCAGTGCTTTAATCCTACCGATCTCCATCTAGTGGATATGAAAAAAAAGGATGACAAGGACCACATTGCAGAGACATCTATAATGTCTAATTATATTGTTAAATACATAAAGGACATAAAATCACAATGACATTGTAATAAAAAAAAAATACTCCCACTAGGGTAACAACAAAAAAACATTCATTCAAAGGCAGCTGATCATCCAGGTGTGCTTTGAGGGGCTGAATTCTATGTGAGGTTTCAGTTTGCTGAAGGTGATGAGTGATGACAGATGATGGACTTTTTCTTTTTTTTAAGATATTTATTCTTTAATCTAAATTACATTTATGATTGACAATCTTTGTTGTGATTTTTATGAGCATAAACATTTATGTCGTCAGCATTTGGTTGAAAACAAAATAGGCCACCACAAATGTGACCAAAAGATAAAAAAAATTATTTATTTGCCATGAAGGCAATTTTTTTTTTATTATTTCGGTTAACAAACTTTGCCATCTTATTTATATTGACAAATATTTTTTAATAAATTGTATAGTACATTTTGCTATGGTAATCCACTGGAAATCCACCCCTCTGGTGGGATCAAGATAATCCAGTTTTTTTTTATCAAACTGATCCCAATCCTGTGTTGTCGGTTTGAACTACCCATTTTGAAGATTTGATCCAGATTAAAGTTTTGGATTTTATTTTCCTGATCTGATTGGATATCAAAGTGATCCTAATCCTGTTTTTTGGTTTTGAACTAACAAAAATCCAAATCTGATCCAATCAGATAGGGATTAAACGTTTTGAACTCCTGGTCCCAGGTGATAGGGATGGGGCAATCCAATATTGAATTATGGGTCTCAGCGACCGAGAAGGTAAAGGCCATGATTTAGCGAAGCGGAGTCGGGGTGCTGATCCTGGGGGGTCCGGGGGTCCTTGGTCATGGGGGAAGAAATTTATTTTTTATTCCTAACTTTTTATTCCTAAATCTACACAAATAGATCTTTCACTCAGTGAAAATGTCATAGTCCCCCAAGGTGGGAACGGGATGAAACGATAACGGGGTTCACCTTATAGCCTATTTTTTATGTCTGTGGTAACACAATTATATTTTTATGTTCCGTTTTGTTATTTTTGTTATTTCCATTGTCATTGTTGTTGTTATTATTATTGCTATGTCCTGTGAAGTCCTGTTTATTGTTATTATTACTGTATTGTGTTGTCTTGGTTCCTGTCTTATTCTTCAGATAAATAAACAACATGGTTCCACATATTAACACAATTCTTAGAGTTTTACATAGAGGAGGGTAGGATAGTGTTGGTAGGTGTGTACTGTTGGTCGAGGGGGTTGTGGGTCCTCCTTGTGTCTAGATGCACTTTTATTTAGTTTTATTGTTGTTGTTTTTAGTTTTTTTCTTCTCATGTATTGTCATTTCCCTTTTGTCTTGGTGTGTTTGTTTGTTCCTCGTCTTTTACACTCCAACTGGTCTTAATATATCTATTATACTATATATCTAATATACTATATATATCTAATATACCATATCTATATCTGAACATATCCCTTACCTATACTCTTACTAGTTATACCGCTGGCCAGTATGACTTACTACCATAGTGTATACCTGTATCACTGTACATAATACTACTACAACTCTGTACATACATCTGATAAGCATTATTACTCAGTAGTACTCATTTATATGTTTTACACCCAGTTTAATCACCTGTACATTGTATATTACTATTGCACTTTACTGTTACATTTGCACTCTGGTTGGATGCCAAACTTATTTTCGTTTTACTGTACTTGTGCGCTATGATGACAATACATTTGAATCTAATCTAATCTAATCTAATACTTTTGTTCATTCAAACTAAAAGAGCTCCTTTTTCTTAGAAGGGCTACACCACCTGTAGGCTACTGTAGGAGCTCTTTTGGAACCCTTGTTTCTCAGTGTGCAGGGCAGAGCATTTAGGAGCAGCCCACACACTCTCTCTGACCCCAACAACCAAAGTACCCTTTAAAGTATTGATGTGGCGAAATTGTACGTAGCCTTCTGACAAATGGAAAGATTTCAATATGACAGATTAAAACTGAGGCAAATTGGCAAAGACCCAATCATCTCCGAGACGGTCTATTCCTCATATAGGAATTTCTCTGAGGGATAAAACGCAAAGGTGGATAGGTGAGAGAGAATGTATGAGAGAGAGAGAGTGAAATAAAGAGGGAGAGAGAGAGTGAGTGTGTGTGTGTGTGTGTGTGTGTGTGTGTGTGTGTGTGTGTGTGTGTGTGTGTGTGTGTGTGTGTGTGTGTGTGTGTGTGTGTGTGTGTGTGAGAGAGAGATAGAGAGAAAGAGGGAGAGAGAGAGAGAGAGAGAGAGAGAGAGGGTGTGTGTGTGTGTGTGTGTGTGTGTGTGTGTGTGTGTGTGTGTGTGTGTGTGTGTGTGTGTGTGTGTGTGTGTGTGTGTGTACACCTCTGTGTGGGTGGCCTACTGTATGTGTGTAGGTGTTTGATCAGATATGAAATATTCAGAAACGCCACTGTAATTTGATGAAAGTCAGATATCCCTCGAAAAAGGAAATAGGAGTCAGCACTTTTGCAGCTCTCAACAAAAAGCCCTCAGTAAACGGATTTAAAGAATGTAAATTGCGGGCCCATAGGTGGGAGGTAATAACGGTGGTTTTAAATATTCACTGGCCTGTGATATGAACTTTAGCCCCGCTCGGCCAGAAAGCTCCGACACCTCCATCCACTTCCACAGCAGCATAGAAGAGTTGGTCCCACGCTGCCCTCCTGTGGCCAGTAGTATACACTGCAGCGTGCGGCTATACAACAGTGCGGCGGTCTGACACATCCAGGGCCCTGAAATAGAATCGGAGGGAAATTATCGATTAGAGACGTGAAAAGCTGAACATAATACAACAACCGCATATCCCCCACCATGGCTACGTAAATGTTAAATATATGGTTTTCTCAACGGTTAAATTATACGCAGAGTGTCTTTCCAGACACAATGTTGGTGGCTGTGTGGATGTTATGACATATTATAGCGGCCTGTTGTGGATCAAGTCAAGTCACTTTTATTTATATTTGTTAAAAAACAACAGGAGTTGAGCCACAGTGTAACACTGTATGAAACAGTACACACTACAGTCAATAGAATACAGGATAGATATACAATAAAATAAGATAATATAGTATGGGGGTAGATTTCTATCAAAAATAAACAAACGCAAAAGTAGAATCCACAATCGTAAAAACTATCCACACACACACACCTCAGAATCCACAATCGTAAAAACGACACACCTCTCATCGTTTTTATACGATTGTGGATTCTACTTTTGCGTTTGTTTATTTTTGATAGAAATCTACCCCCATAAGATAGGAATAAAACAAGGTAACCTCAAACTGCACTAAAAGCAAGAAAGAAAGGTTGAGTCTTTAGACACGTATTGGAACGACAGTGGCTCGAGTCGGGAGGTAGAGCAGTCGCCGGGATATCCAGAGGTTCCCAGTTCGATTCCCGCTCCTCCTGGGCAGCGTGTCGAAGTGTCCTTGAGCAAGACACTTAACCCCTAATTGCTCCCGGTGAGCAGGTTGCCACCTTGCATGGTTGCCTCCGCCGTCTGTGAGTGAATGGGTAAAGTGGGAGGAACAAATTGTAAAGCACTTTGGATAAAAGCTCCTATATAAATGCACCATTTACCATTTATTGCATGGTGTGTGTGTGTGTGTGTGTGTTTCCATTCCATTAAACCAGGAACATTCTGAGACAGTCGTCTATATATAACAACTAGACGATGCCACACTGTACTGTAACATAAATAAATAGTACACAACACAATGCAACACAAATACTTCAAATTTAAACTATTAAAACAGCATACTTTTAAGATAAGATCATTCTTTATTGCCTGTTGGTAAAGTGTGTTTTGTGTCAGAACACACAGTACTGCGTTACAAAAAGCAAAACACATGTTACAGCATAGATAGACACACAGACAAAACATCAGAGAAACAATGGGTCTCATTCTCCAACATTTTCCAAAGACTTCTCTTAGGGCAACCATCTTGGAACCGACTGAGACAGAATCGACGACAAGTTCACTCTGATTCCCCAACGCGTGGGGAAGATGTCTTAAGTGGCTCAAACGATCACAGCTGGGATGCCGGCGATGAGGGATGTCACTATTCCTAAACATGAACACGCGTTCCCGTCCAGGTCATTTGCATACAAACCACGCCTCCGAAGCTCCTTATAAGGCAGCCAATAGGGCAGTGTGCAAATGAAATCGCAAAAAAAGTCAAGAGTTTAGACACACCTGTCCAGCTCATTAAATGCAACTGAAGCGATGCAGCCGTGTAAAAATGGTGGCGGAAGCACTTTGCGACCGATCAAAATGAGATTAGATGAATGTATTGTCATCATATATACAGGCTATGCGCGCACACACACACACACACATACACACGCTCGCAGTACTGTATAGTCTACGTGCGTAATTAATGAACGCAGTAGGCTTATATTATTCTAATGACTTGTTTTATTAGGAAATCACAGATACTGCGCTGCCTATAGTAGACTCTGGCGGCCTTAATATGTGTACTGTACTTACTGTACGTATAGGGCAGAGCATATATATAGTATCTACTAAATCCTAATTAAACAAGTAAATAGAATAATATAAGCCTACTGTTCATTCATTAGACACGTAGGCTACATGGTGTTAGGGTTTGAAACCGACCTCAACAGCACGGCACAGACAGGTAGTTCAGAGTTAGCCAAATACTAGGGCGTATTTATTTACAGAGTCAAAAAGAGTCAAGTAACAATTCTGAACAACAAAAAAGGGAGACTGCCTTCGGCAGAGTTATCTGCGGCTCTGCAGATCCTCTTGGTGTTAGAGGTGGGGAATCGGCGTTGACGCCGTTGCGGCTCTGCAGATACTCCCAGCTTCAACTCGAGGTGGAAACGGAGAGAGAGAGAGAGATCAACAACAGTCCAACAGTACACAGAGGCAGTGCCGTTCCGTCCTCCCTTAGCTGAGTCCAGAACAAAACAAAATGGTACTTCTTCAGTGTTTATCCAAAACACACAATTTAGCTAGGTCCAGTACAAACAAAAACGATACTCTTCAGTGTTATCCAAAACACACAATTTAGCTGAGTCCAGTGCAAACAAAAACGATACTCTTCAGTGTTTATCTTAAACACACAATTTAGCTGAGTCCAGTGCAAACAAAAACGATACTCTTCATTGTTATCCAAACACACAAAAACTGATAATCCAAAAAGGGTTTGGTTCCAACTCACCAAAGCGCAAACGCGCAAAGCGGGCAACGAGGCGCAGCTCCAAATGGAGGAACAAGGTATTCACCAGCGGCAATCCAAAGATGTCCTGGAGGGAAAGTAGACGAGGCACAACAACGGGGGGAAAGCAGGCAGAAGCAGTAGTATTCAAAACGACCCAACATCGATTGAAAGGAGGTCCCAGTATATGAAGCCTCTGTAGTGCTAATTACAAACTACAACAGGTGCGTGATGGAATTGATAATCGCTCCTGAAGCGTGTGGCGGGGAATGGACCAATCATCACAGTACCTTAAGGACCGAAGGAAGCCGGTGACCAGGGGAACTGGAGAGGGGGACAGAGACAGAGGCCCGGAGAGGGGGACCGGAGACGGGGACAGAGGACCGGTGAGGGAGGCTGGAGACGGGGACAGGGACCCGGTGAGGGGGGCCGGAGAAAGGGACAGGGAACCGGCGAGGGAGGCCGGAGACGGAGACAGAGGCCCGGAGAGGGGGCTAGAGACAGGGACACAAGGGGAACTCCGGGGCGAAGGACTGGACGCCGCCTGAAGACACTGGGCATGACAGGAGGGGCTCCACCCCCTGATGGTGCCGGAGGACCAGGCGATGTGGGGCTCATGCTGCGTGAGCCAGGGCCGACCCAGGACTACGGGGACAAGAGGGGATCTGGTAATAAAAAACTGGAGTCTCTCAACGTGGTTACCAGCCACGGTGAGGAGGACAGGACAGGTACGTTGAGTGATGTCAGCCAGGCGGCGATGATCCAGCGCGAAAACCTCCAAGGGCCTCTCGAGGTCCTCAAGTGGAATGTTGGCCCGGGTGGCAAACTCAACGTCCAGGAAACTCCCATCAGCACCAGAGTCAATGAGTGCACCCACCGTCGCCCGCTGGTCCGCCCAGGCTAGGGTGATGCTCGTCAGACGGTTAGGTGGTGCACGGGTGGGGGAACAGGAAAAACGGCTCACCAGGATCTCCTGGGGTCCCGGTGAGCCTGGTCTTCTTGGCCGGGTAGGGCAATTGGAGACACGGTGTCCATCCCGGCCGCAGTAGAGGCAAAGGCCGGACCTGAGCCTGGACTCCCGTTCGGCCGGGCTAAGGCGGGTGCGTCCCAGCTGCATGGGTTCCTCCTCGGTCACAGCTCGGGAGGGGAAAAAACCACCAGTCACGGAGGGGGCAGGACGGTCAGCAGAACGGTCCCGAGGACAGGGGGTCTGGGGAACGTCTGGGGGTCCTAGTCGTGCTCGCTCACGCCTTCTCTCCCGGAGGCGTCCGTCGATGCGGATAGCGAGGCTGATCAGGCCCTCGAGAGAATCGGGCTCCTCTTGGGTCGCGAGCTGGTCCCTTACTGCGTCGTTGAGCCCCCTCAGGAAGGTGAGACGAAGCGCTTGATCGTTCCAACCGCTCTCCGTTGCGGCCAGTCTGAACTCCAGCGCGTAGTCTCTGACACTGCCACTGCCCTGCCGGAAGGTGCCCAACCGAGCTCCTGGGTCCTGGCCACGAGCTGGGTGGTGGAAAACCCTTCGGAGCTCTGCCACGAAGTCTGGGTAGGAGAAACAAAAATCGGCCCTCATAGCCCAGGAAGCAGTGACCCACTGTGCTGCTCGGCCCGTGAGCAGGTTAGTCATGTAGGCTACTCGGGCTCCCTCTGACGAAAAATGGCTGGGTTGATGAAGGAAGACCAACTCACACTGCATGATGAATGTGGCACAATCCTCGAAGTTACCCTCGAACAGACGTGGTTCGGAGAGACGGGGCTCCCGAGGTGCGAGGTCTGCCGCGGGTGGTGATCTGGCTGAGACTCCTGGGACAGGTGGGGTTAAAAGCAGAGTGTTTAATGCTGTACTGAGAGCCTGTAGCTGGTGCAGAATAACAGCCTGCTGATACCCCTGGGTAGTCTGCTGGGTGGCCAGAGTGTCAAGGGCAGCCAGAATAAGCTGGACCTCGGCCCGGAGGTCCTGTAAAGCAGCCGCAGCCGCACCCAACTGTTGGGTGTGGTCGTTGACCAACTCGATCTGGACCGCCAACACTGCCCTGACCCTGTCTGTGTCGGCTGAGGTCGTCATGGTCGGGTCGTAATGTTAGGGTTTGAAACCGACCTCAACAGCACGGCACAGACAGGTAGTTCAGAGTTAGCCAAATACTAGGGCGTATTTATTACAGAGTCAAAAAGAGTCAAGTAACAATTCTGAACAACAAAAAAGGGAGACTGCCTTCGGCAGAGTTATCTGCGGCTCTGCAGATCCTCTTGGTGTTAGAGGTTGGGAATCGGCGTTGACGCCGTTGCGGCTCTGCAGATACTCCCAGCTTCAACTCGAGGTGGAAACGGAGAGAGAGAGAGAGAACAACAACAGTCCAACAGTACACAGAGGCAGTGCCGTTCCGTCCTCCCTTAGCTGAGTCCAGAACAAAACAAAATGGTACTTCTTCAGTGTTTATCCAAAACACACAATTTAGCTGGGTCCAGTACAAACAAAAATGATACTCTTCAGTGTTATCCAAAACACACAATTTAGCTGAGTCCAGTGCAAACAAAAACGATACTCTTCAGTGTTATCCAAACACACAAAAACTGATCATCCAAAAAGGGTTTGGTTCCAACTCACCAAAGCGCAAACGCGCAAAGCGGGCAACGAGGCGCAGCTCCAAACGGAGGAACAAGGTATTCACTGCCTCGTCCCGCGTGGGCACACGTGATGAGTGGTGGTCGGTCGGGACTCCTGGGAACTCTTCCCGGGGGTGGAACGGGGTGCTAGAAAAACCTGACCTGCGTTATACAGGCATTGGGAAAATAAAAGCTATTTACCATCTTTCATTGCTTCATCATCTTTTCATTGCTTTTAGAATGAATAATCAATCAGGCTACTTTTAGCTATGCTAAGCTAAAGTAGGCTACCTTATCACAGCACGTGGGAATGTCCATTTGTCTTATGCTAAATTAGGCTAAAGTGCACTAGCATATGGGAACATTCCTCACATTCCATATTAAACTCTCAAAAGCAGTCAAAATGTATATAGACCATGTTCTTATACAGCATATCAATACAATTATAAGTACTTCTGAAATGGTTTCTTTCTAGTTTTCATTTAACCAAATTGAGCTTGGAGCTTCGCTAGCATGACTCAGGATGAAGCTACATTATTAGCTGATTAGCATTGAGCTAGCGATTTTTTGTACATTCGACAATGAAACAGCACAATATTGATGAAACTCACCAAAACCGCTTCCGGAAGTGGTATGCTCTTTAACTGCAACAACTTCTTCGGTTTTGTAACTGGGGGAATCTTTTATGACTGTTTGATAACTATTTCGTGGCGCTAGTTAATCTAGGCTCAATCAGCATTCAGCTGCGTCAGCTTCCGTCAATCTATAATCTCATCTGCCGTATGGCAAGGCTCACCTGCCGTAAGGCAAGGTGTGGACTGTTGTGACACCTATCTCGCGTCATGAGGTAACTTAAAGGGGCAGTGAGGCAATTCAAAGGATTTGGTCAAAACATTGCTAATCTCATATGAATATACATAACCCAATAACATTAATTACTTATGTTCTTACACAATAGCATTAACTATTTTTGTTCTTATTCAATGGCATTAACTATTTATGTTCCTATAACTAAATAGTTATGAATCTGAAACCTGGGTTACATCAGCACTAGTAAATCCTGCTCTCAGTCACGGCCGAATCCAATCTTAGGGACGGTTGGGGAATCCCACAACTGGCCCTAAGATCAGGGGTGCAGTCGTAATATCAGAACTGCCTGGACACCACGTGCACATGTTCCCTTGCGTGTGCACAGACCAGCTCAAGCAAACCCCACAGGGCTTGTATTTTGGTCTTGCACTTCTCTTTCTTTGTTATGCTATGCAAAGACTAGGTGATAAGTGCCGGGTACTTGGCGCACAGCGCGACAGTATAGTGAAAGTTGTGAACGCATTTTTGTGTGTGCACGCGTGCACATCCGTGGGCGCACTTCTGCTCAGCGAACTGCTAGGACGGCGTGGTACCGAGTGGTACCACCACTGCATCACTGCCTAAGATGTCTCAAATGGCCCTGAGGGCAAATTTCTTATCGTAAGTCCGTTGGAGAATGAGACCCAATGTGATTAACCCTTTCCTTAATCTCCCAACCAGAATTATTCCTTTTAATGTGGCACAGTCCCATAAGTCCAAGGTTATTTCATATTGCACAGCCCTTGGATATTGCTCTGCCCCGTGCAGGAATTTCCACATTTATTCAAACGTGGCATCAAACTGCATTTGACTAGGCCCACACCGCAGAGCGTTGAGCGTCAGTGATTCTCAAACTCTTTGCCCTCATCCTCCGCCTCCGTCGGCTCCGCAGAGGACGCCACCTACAGAACCCGCCCACCTGTAGCTGCAGACGGCGAAACGTCCGACTGAGATATTTTACCCTGAGATAAAAATGTACAACTCTGCCCCGAGTGAGACAACAACACACTCTCTCTCTCTCTCTGGTCTCAGCCCACACGTTTAATCTGCCAGCCTTGACGCAAACGCTTTTGACTGTGGAAGAAAAATCAGCACCGGCACTCTCGCTTCTAGGAACTAACTTCCATCTTTATGCAAAACAGGCACTTTATCTGGCTTCCCTTATGCCGTTCCTCTGGTGAGCGGTTCAGCGTGTTAGAACACAGGGTTGCTGCCTCGCCCCCCGTCTCCTGTCTGTCTGCCAGCGGCCTGGGCGATATTAGAAACGAACTAACAGCTATTATTACCAAGACACTAGCTGACTAACTGGCTGGAGTCTGAGCCAACACACCTTCTCTCAGGCAGTGCAAACTAAATATCCACTGTCTATAATCTGTGTGATGTGTTTATGTTTGCGTGCAATATTCACTGACTACTGTATGATATGTGTACTGTATGTTAACATGCACACATTGATGTGCAAAACAGAAATATTCACTGTCTACTCTATTGTATAATATGTGTGCTATGTAAAGGGTGCATTTTATATAGCGCTTTTATCCAAAGCGCTTTACAATTTGTTCTTCACATTTTACCCATTCACTCACACATTCACACACCGACGACGGCCAACCTGCACATCGGGAGCAATTAGGGGTTAAGTGTCTTGCTCAAGGACACTTCGACATGCTAAGGAGCGGGAATCGAACCGGGAACCTCCGGATTACCAGACGACTGCTTTACCTCCTGAGTCACTGTTGCCCCAGTGATATGTTGATGTTAACATGCACACATTGATGTGCAAAATTTAAGTATTCACTGTCTATAATCTGTGTGAAATGTTGATGTTAACATGCACACATTGATGTGCAAAATGTAAGTACCGGTATTCACTGTCTGTAATCTGTGTGACATGTTGATGTTAACATGCACACATAAAACATGAACAGTACAGGAAGATCCTCTTTGTATTTGTTCTGCCCAGTTCAGTTCACACTAAAACAATGGAAGTGTCTCCTCCTACAGCACAGCCACAGTGTAGCCTGACTGCTGGTTAAGTCCACAGCACCATTCAGCTCCAGTCTCACAGGACCCTGCATGAAATACATAACCTCACCTGGGGACCGAGGATCAGTCTATCCTGGAGGCAAAGAGGTAGTACAGTATACAGTGACGAGAGAGAGAGAGAGAGAGAGAGAGAGAGAGAGAGAGAGAGAGAGAGAGAGAGAGAGAGAGAGAGAGAGAGAGAGAGAGAGAGAGAACTATAGAAAGGAAAGGGAGAGAGACAGAAACAGAGTGAAGAGAGAAAGAACTAGAGCCTGGGATGGGGGAGAGAGAGAGAGAGAAAGAGAGAGAGAGAGAGAGAGAGAGAGAGAGAGAGAGAGAGAGAGAGAGAGAGAGATAGAGAGAGAGAGAGAGAGAGAGAGAGAGAGAGAGAGAGAGAGAGAGGAAGGACGGATAGGGAGAGAGAGACCATATGAATCAGTGGTAGTGGGATTCAGTAGGGAGGCCTGCTGGTCTACTGGGAGATAAAAACACATTTTTATAGACAAACTACTTATTTCCATCCTCATATCACTTGTGAAGACTGATAACTTTATATTCCTCTCAGGCACAAGGATGAAAGAGCCGTGGGGAGAGAGAGAGAGAGAGAGAGAGAGAGAGAGAGAGAGAGAGAGAGAGAGAGAGAGAGAGAGAGAGAGAGAGAGAGAGAGAGAGAGAGAGAGAGAGAGAGAGAGAGAGAGAGAGAGAGAGAGAGAGAGAGAGAGAGAGAGAGAGAGAGAGAGCGAGAGCGAGAGTGAGAGCGAGAGAGAGAGACAGGGCCCTGGGAGAGAGAGCGTGAGAGAGACAGGGCCGTGGGAAAGAGAGAGACAGAGCAAGAGAGCCGTGGGAGAGAGAGAGAGACAGGGCCGTGGGAGAGAGACAGGGCTGTGGGAGAGAGACAGAGAGAGAGAGACAGAGAGTCAGGGCCGTGGGAGAGAGAGAGAGACAGAGAGAGACAGGGCCGTGGGGGAGAGACAGCGAAAGAGAGAGACAGGGCCGTGGCAGAGAGAGAGAGACAGGGCCGTGGGAGAGACAGGGCTGTGGGAGAGACAGGGCCGTGGCAGAGAGAGAGAGACAGGGCTGTGGGAGAGACAGGGCCGTGGCAGAGAGAGAGAGACAGGGCCGTGGGAGAGACAGGGCCGTGGCAGAGAGAGAGAGACAGGGCTGTGGGAGAGACAGGGCCGTGGCAGAGAGAGAGAGACAGGGCCGTGGGAGAGACAGGGCTGTGGGAGAGACAGGGCCGTGGCAGAGAGAGAGAGACAGGGCCGTGGCAGAGAGAGAGAGACAGGGCCATGGGAGAGAGACAGGGCCGTGGCAGAGAGAGAGAGACAGAGAGAGAGACAGGGCCATGGCAGAGAGAGAGAGAGAGAGAGACAGGGCCGTGGGAGAGAGACAGGGCCGTGGCAGAGAGAGAGAGACAGAGAGAGAGACAGGGCCGTGGCAGAGAGAGAGAGAGAGAGAGAGAGAGAGAGAGAGACAGGGCCGTGGCAGAGAGAGAGAAAGAGAGAGAGGGCCGTGGGAGAGAGACAGAGAGACAGGACCGTGGCAGAGAGGGTCCTTTCAGGAGTTTAATTGATCAGGCTGAAGCCCTTCAGAGATAAAAGTGACGAGCAGCCTGTCCTTTATACACTGCAGAGATCTTTTAAGAGACCAGAGACATACAATGAGGGTAGAGAATGTAACTCATTATGGAAACTCATTATGGGCTTGTAGCTATGCTCTTCTCCACAAAGGAGAGTTAATGGTGGGGTTGTAACTTACATGATTTTCCAGAGGTCAACCTTATACAGTAGGCCTAGGTCACGGGGTAGGTGGTCTCTTCCACATTTTTGCTCCCACAAGCAATCATATAGCCTACTTTTTCTTTTTTCTTCTTTTTACATTTTTTACAGCATGAAGCACAATTTCAGGAGACTCATATATACAGAACCAAGCATTTCACTGTAATGTACCTTATATGTGACAAATAAAACAAAACTTGTCAGTGTCCACTTGCCACACACACACACACACATGTTTTAAGTTCATCATTAGGTGCTAAAAGGCTGCCCCTTATCACACAAGAGATCCTACTCCTGATGTAGTTCACATTACTGTACTAGTATTAGGGGATTTATTCTTCTCAATTAGGACGTTCATTAGCACTGAGCAAGCATCATTGTCAAATAGAAGATCTGTTGTCACTCACGTCGTCAGGAGTTTGCAGTTATATATAAATTCCGCAGCAGACTCTTACGTTTTGCGTTTCGACCATCTTGTAATTATTTAGACAAACAGGAGCAAAGCCTGGGAGGGTGACCTCGAGGAGTTGAAACAGTGGGTCCGGTTCACGTCAGTCAGTCAGTCAGTCAGTCAGTCAGTCAGTCAGTCAGTCAGTCAGTCAGTCAGTCAGTCAGTCGGTGCCTATAAAGGTTTGAATGGGTTTGTACCGTCAATGGAGAAAAACAATTTACCTTCACATTGAAGCGGGGGAGCTTTCGTGCAGGCAGCGCGTCCCCTGTTGCCGTTCGGAGGGACATAAATAAAAATCTTCATTATTATTATTATTATTATTATTATTATTATTATTATTATTATTATTATTATTATTATTATTATTATTATTATTATTATTATTATTATTATTATTATTATTATTATTATTATTATTATTATTATTATTATTATTATTATTATTATTATATTATTTTTTTTAATAATATCTCGGGTCCTAAATTGAATAAAACTCGCAAACCAGACAATGCGAATACTGTGGTCCGTCTTGCATCCCCCCAAGAAAACATTAAAACGTGCAACAAACTAAAATAAAAAAATCACGATCCAGCCTTCGCGTGTCGGAAAGGATTTTGAAAAAGATGTGCATTTAGAATGCGAGAAATGGTGTGTGGTGATGGCGAGAGGAACTGTTGGCAGAGACAGATCTGCATAATGGGAATCAGGGTCAGTCGTTTTTTTTTTTTTTTTACTTATCCGACGCACTGGAGTCTGAGACATCAGTGAGACTGAAGACGTGACTTTTCATATTGTGGCACATAAATGGCACAGAGAACGTGGGAGTTCTCTGGATTCGCATCTGCATCCGATTAGAGTTTAGCAGCAATAATAATAATACTTTATTTCTATAACACATTTCATACAGGATTCAAACAGTACTGTATTTGTAAATCTGGTATGTCATAAATGTATAGATAGGTATGTCATGTATATATGTTATGATGAATTGAAAATGGGGGACCCTGATGTAAACAAGACGAAAGTTTGAATGAATGAAATGAATGAATGAATGAAAACTTTATTTAACAGATTGCAGAATGGGTACAATACAGTACGGCTCAATACATATACAATTGTTAAGGGGTTGCAGACCAGAGAGAGACTCCTCTATTTGAACGACCACATCAAACAAGAGGTGGACGCGGGCAAATACTGCGGCATGGTCATGCTGGACCTACAAAAGGCCTTCGACACTGTCAATCACTCCATTCTAATGGACAAGCTAAAGGCAATTGGTTTTGATAGCTTATCAGTGAGCTGGATGCAATCCTACCTGGAGGGGAGAGAACAGATGGTAGAGGTAAACGGTACTCTATCCCCCCCCCCTCACAGTGAGCTGTGGTGTTCCACAAGGAAGCATACTAGGACCGCTACTCTTCCTAATTTATGCAAATGACATGTCGTCAGCCTGTGACTGCAACTTGTTCCTGTTTGCGGACGACTCAGCCCTGCTGGTCTCTGACAAGAACAAATTGCAGGTTGAAAAAACCCTCAGCACGGAACTAGGCAAAATCTGCATATGGCTCGCTGATAACAAACTATCATTACACATGGGCAAAACAGAGTCCATTCTCTTCGGTTCAAATAACAAACTCAGCAAGACCGACGGCTTCTCAGTTACAGTGGGTGACAATATTGTCACAAGGAAAGACGAAATTACCTACCTGGGTTCCATCCTAGAGGCAAATCTTTCCTGTGACAAAATGGCATCCAATGTAATAAAAAAAGTCAACCAACGAACTAGATTCTTGTACCGGATCTCCTCTCTGGTAAACAAGAATACCCTGAAGACTCTGGCAGGAGCACTCATTCAAGGGTACTATGACTATGCGTGCACCTCATGGTACCAAAGCACCTTAAAATTACAAACATCACAAAACAAACTGGTCAGACTACTACTTGACCTGAACCCCAGAACCCACCTCACCCCTGCCCACTTTGACAACCTAGGATGGCTTAGAGTAGACGACAGAGTACAGCAACTTGCAATGGGCCTGGTCTTCAAGATACACTATACGACCGGGGTGCCCATGTACATGTCAAAATACTTCCCAAAGGTCAGTGAATACCACAACCACTACACCAGAGGAAGCTCAACAAATCATGTTAAACCCAGATTCGGCTCAAACAAGGGACTAAACACGTTTCGCAATTATGCCACAACAATGTGGAACGCCCTACCCAAAGCTGTAAAGGAATGTGAATCCCTGCCCACATTCAAAACCGCTCTTAAAGAGCACCTACGGGAGGCTGCAATTCGAAACTGGCCACCGTAAATGCCCAAAACCCCCACCACCTCCTAATAGACAGTCTCCTCCCCACCGCATGTATATATTCCCTCCCCGCTGTATGTATATTTCCCTCCCACCCACCCACCCCCTCCTAATGTACAGTCCCCTCCCCATCATATGTATATACTCTGTCAGGATCTAGGGGTAACAGTACTGTATATTTGAATACCGCTTATGTCACAAATGTATCAGTACTAAATACCTATATGTCCCTATGCCATAAATGTCATGTACGTTGTGTACGTCATAAATGTCTATATGAAATTAAATGGAAAAAGGGGGACCCTGATGGAAACAAGACAAACGTCTTTCTCAGGTCTGCATCCCCTTTAACTGTATGTATTGAGCCGTACTGTATTGTACCCATTCTGCAATCTGTTAAATAAAGTTTTCATTCATTCATTCATTCATTCATTCATTCATTCATTCATTCATTCATTCATTCAGAGAAAGACGTTTGTCTTGTTTACATCAGGGTCCCCCATTTTCAATTCATAATGATATGAATAACAATAACATATCTTAATACATATAGCAGGCAATAACATATAAATATAGCAAGAAATCACATATATGAATACAGTCAAATGTCTCTCTTTTTATTTGTAATGTATTTCCAATAGAACCATTAGATACATATAGCCTATTATTCTAAGCCATTTATTATACAAACTTTAAAACCGTGCATGTTGACGCTGGGGGCGTGACTGTTCTGAGACCACGCCTTCCGCAGAGCTATTGGTCAATCGTCGACCGCGTCGGTCGCGAGGACAGATGCGCGCATGCGTGGCCTGAGCGCGCGGGAAAGCGTGAAAACAACAACAAGAAGAGCGGAGTGACTATACCCAGTGAAGATTAAGAAGAAGGTTATTGTGGAATGGTGTGTGCAGTAGGTGGCGGTGTGCGGCTTTTGTGGTCTCGACCCGCCATAATTTTGTTTCTACAGTGATCTCACTGTCATGTGGAGGGCGGCAATACGCCTAGATGCGTAGTCCGCCGGAAATTTACACGAAGAAGAAGAAGACAGACGGTCTGAGATATGATCAACAATTCAACTGTTTTATTGAACACCACATCACACCGATAAAAGAAGCTTTGAGGTTTGAGATGAACAAAGTTGTTCACACGGTTCCGCTTGTCGTGCTTTCTCGCTCCTACGTTACCGGAACTTACCGCCAGACAGACGGAGCTAACTAACTAAACGATGCGTGTGGGGAGCTAACTAACTAAACTAACTAAAGGATGAACTAAATAAACGGAGCTAACGTTTACTAATTACACAATGAGCTAACCAACTAAACGGGGAGTTAACTAACATTAGCCGTGCCCACAGTCCACAGTCATTCAGTTCATTGGCATTGTTTGTAACTACTAATAGTAACAATAGATCTATGGGTAACAGTACTGTATATTTGTCACAAATGTAACGGTACTATACCTGTATGTCATGTATGTCCCTATGCCATAAATGTCATGTATGTCATAAATGTCACTATGAATTGAAAATGGGGGACCCTGATGTAAACAAGACAAACGTCTTTAAGGTCTGCATCCCCTTAACAATTGTTTGTATTGAGCCGTACTGTATTGTACCCATTCTGCAATCTGTTAAATAAAGTTTTCATTCATTCATTCACACATCATGTTACACACGCATTCAAATGTAGTAAGTCATACTGGCCAGTGGTGTATAGTGAAACAGTAGTTATTTTGCCGCACAACATAATTTCATTAATTACATTGTCTAGAAAGTAATCAGGTATAGACCTAATTTATTGATATGATATTTCAATATCGATCTAGCTTACTACAACATGCTACGATGATGCCAAGTGGCTCATGCCAGCCGGTCTGTAACCATGGCGATGGAACTCTTATGTGTGCTCGATCGTTGATTGGCCACTTGCCTTAGTTATGACTTTACTCCAAACTAGTTCGTTTATGTCCTAAATAATCATGTTGCAAGTTGCAACATGATTATTTACTTGCAACCAATTTCAGTAGCTGGTTACTATGCCTCTTGTGTCGACTTTGCACTATAACTTAGGAGAGGACTTTACTTACTTTATTGTCAATACAATTTAAATTAGTCTTTTCTCCTATCCCTCCTAGTCACACATACAGTCTTCATATCCCTCCTAGTTACACTCACACAGTCCTCATATTATACCTCCACATACACACAGTCCTCATGTCCTTCCTAGTTACACGCACACACAGTCCTCATATCCCTCCTAGTTACACGCACACACAGTCCTCATGTCCTTCCTAGTTACACGCACACACAGTCCTCATATCCTTCCTAGTTACACGCACACAGTCCTCATATCCCTCCTAGTTACACATACACACAGTCCTCATGTCCTTCCTAGTTACACGCACACAGTCCTCATGTCCTTCCTAGTTACACGCACACACAGTCCTCATATCCCTCCTAGTTACACGCACACACAGTCCTCATATCCCTCCTAGTTACACATACACACAGTCCTCATGTCCTTCCTAGTTACACGCACACAGTCCTCATGTCCTTCCTAGTTACACGCACACACAGTCCTCATGTCCCTCCTAGTTACACGCACACACAGTCCTCATATCCCTCCTAGTTACACGCACACACAGTCCTCATATCCCTCCTAGTTACACGCACACACAGTCCTCATATCCCTCCTAGTTACACATACACACAGTCCTCATATCCCTCCTAGTTACACATACACACAGTCCTCATGTCCTTCCTAGTTACACGCACACAGTCCTCATGTCCTTCCTAGTTACACGCACACACAGTCCTCATATCCCTCCTAGTTACACGCACACACAGTCCTCATATCCCTCCTAGTTACACATACACACAGTCCTCATGTCCTTCCTAGTTACACGCACACAGTCCTCATGTCCTTCCTAGTTACACGCACACACAGTCCTCATGTCCTTCCTAGTTACACGCACACACAGTCCTCATATCCCTCCTAGTTACACGCACACACAGTCCTCATATCCCTCCTAGTTACACGCACACACAGTCCTCATATCCCTCCTAGTTACACATACACACAGTCCTCATATCCCTCCTAGTTACACATACACACAGTCCCCCATACATAATGCATTTTATCAGAGAGGTCAGGGTCACCCATTAGTCACTGGCCAGCCTCTTTACCTATCTAGGCCTTTCTTTTTTTGGTTGTTGTTGTGTTGTTGTCTCTTGACAGTTGCTGTGGTTCTGCCCGCAGTGAGACTCACCATGGCAGAGGACTTCAGCCAGTCCCTGACCCCGCCGGTGTCTCCCTTTGCCGCGGGCAGTCAGTTTGAGCTGACCCCGACTCGACCACCCTGCTTCAGCTGCTGCTCCGAGCCAGTCGGGGAGGATACAGCCAGGCCTCTCTCTGCAGAGGGATACACAGGGAGAGGCTCACTGAAGCGGTAAAGAAGACGATGAATGCCTTTTTTCCATTTGACTACATATTGTTCATGCAGAAGTAATTCAATAATAATAATAATAATGGATTGGATTTTATATAGCGCTCTTCTCTGACTGACTGTTGCTCTGACTCAGAGCGCTTCACAGAGTCCATTATTCGTTCATACACAGTCATACCGGTGGTGGTAAGCTACAATTGCAGCCAGAGCTGCCCTGAGGCAGACTCACGGAAGCGTGGCGAATAATCAACGCCTACGGCCCCTCCGACCACCACCAACATTCATTCACATGCATACACATTCATACATAATGAATGAGTAATTCAATGGGTGCTTGTCACCAATTAGCAAATTCCCAAATGGTACATGGACTGCATTTATATAGCACAGCACTTATCCAAATATATCCAAATCGCTTTACAACTAGGAGCCAAAATGTGTTTTTGTTTAGGCTGCACACATGCGTTTTGGTAATACTCACTTCAGGTAATTAGGACCTGGGTGTGGTGTCACTCTGTTTTACCTGGTCACTTGCACAGCGGCGTTTAGGAACAGAGGGTTAGTAGGGCTCCAATATTTTCTGTTGACCGTCGTCGTCACCCCACCTCGTGTCATGTCATATTACATCACATCAAAGTATAATTTAGTTTTTCTTTGATTATTTCAGTATAATTGCTCGTTTCCATCAATAAACACACCAGGACGTCATAATGGATTTAATTTGAACGCGTCGCAATCAAGAGTCTACTTAGCCGCTAAAAGGCACTTTTCCTTGATAGCAGTCGCTACAACAACTTATGCCTCACATTCACACACAGCCGGTGGAGGCGACCAGGTGCCAGTCTGCTCATCCGTTAGGGGTCACTGCGACATGCTGCGAGGAGCTGGAATCGAACCGCGAACCTTCTGATCACCAGACGACTGCTCTATCTCCTGAGCCACTGTCGCCCCAATAGATCCTTGCATTCGCAATGGAGATGCTGCTGCTAAACAATTTTCAGTACTTTATTGAACAATTTGTAGACATTGTTATTCAATATAAAACATTTGAAAATACACCTGGATGTTGGTGTAATTATATAGGGATGGCTAGGCGCTACGTCATCATATTCCAAAACGCCACTTCCGTGTCCTGTTGCTTCCAGACGGGATATTTAAAGGCAGTAAAATGGTGCAGTGCTGTGTCCCGTGTTGCAGCAATAGAAATGATGTCAACAAAACAGTCTCTTACTACCGCTTTCCTCCGTTACCGTTAAAAAAAAATATATATATATATATTCGGTTTGAGTTATACGAGTTGAGACCCTTTTTCACAGACTTTCAGAAGTCAGCGAAGTAGGATGTCACAATAAAAAGGGTGGCCGGTTCCTGGGCTGTAGCCATTGCTGTTTACATAGCGTTTGCTGTTGAACATTCAGTTAGTCAAATGTCAAAAATAAGAATAGGAATAAGAATACAAATAAAGATACACAGTCAGAGATATACATTCTAAATTATACAGTCCGAAAATATACAGTAATATACAGTAAAATGTACTGTCAAATGTAAATGTCCAGGAAGGTATACCTATAGTAAAATGTAAATGTACAGGAAGATATACAGGGATTTACTCTGTGCTCAGTGAGGCACAGTGAGGCGTTGTACAGTCTGATGGCTGTTGGTACGAAGGACTTCCTATGACGTTCAGTGTTGCATCTTGGGAGTCTGAGTCTAAAGCTGAACGTGCTCCTTCTATCAGGCAAGTCTGTGTATAGTGGGCGGGGGTCACAGTCAACCAGCACATGCTAACCAGTCAGACCCTTTATCTCAGCTGGTTAGTGCGGCTGCCTGTGGATCCTATGGTCCCAGGTTCAAATCCACTCGGTTACAATAATATCATCTCCCTCTGCTGTCAGTGGAGGTCAAGGCAGGTGGACACAGTTGTATCTAGCCTGCCTTTTTCTGTGGCATAAAAAAGCCTATTCACGTATCAACCTAATTGACTTTGATTCATGCTACGTTCACATCATATGGGCCCCGTAGGGGTGTAACGATGCATCGATCCTAATGTGACGATTCAACTGCATCGATTTGAAAATGTTAGAATCGATTATAATCGAATTATTTTATTATTCTTTTTTTAATGTTTATTTTTTATTTTTTTTATTGTTTTTATTGACCTATAGTCCATTCATGCTGTGTGAATCAGTTCCCCCAGCCACATTTGTGTATTCAAATTTTTTTGAGGAATGAACTGATAGAAAATGTATCGAATCGAATCGAATTGTGGTCAAATGAAGAGATTTCATGATGCATTGAATCGCTGCCTGAATAATCGTAATATAATGACCAAGGAGCCTACCTGCAGAATGTAATAACTCCCTGCCTGACCAAGGAGCCTACCTGCAGAATGTAATAACTCCCTGCCTGACCAAGGAGCCTACCTGCTGAATGTAATAACTCCCTGCCTGACCAAGGAGCCTACCTGCAGAATGTAATAACTCCCTGCCTGACCAAGGAGCCTACCTGCAGAATGTAATAACTCCCTGCCTGACCAAGGAGCCTACCTGCAGAATGTAATAACTCCCTGCCTGACCAAGGAGCCTACCTGCTGAATGTAATAACTCCCTGCCTGACCAAGGAGCCTACCTGCTGAATGTAATAACTCCCTGCCTGACCAAGGAGCCTACCTGCAGAATGTAATAACTCCCTGCCTGACCAAGGAGCCTACCTGCAGAATGTAATAACTCCCTGCCTGACCAAGGAGCCTACCTGCAGAATGTAATAACTCCCTGCCTGACCAAGGAGCCTACCTGCAGAATGTAATAACTCCCTGCCTGACCAAGGAGCCTACCTGCAGAATGTAATAACTCCCTGCCTGACCAAGGAGCCTACCTGCAGAATGTAATAACTCCCTGCCTGACCAAGGAGCCTACCTGCAGAATGTAATAACTCTCTGCCTGACCAAGGAGCCTACCTGCAGAATGTAATAACTCCCTGCCTGACCAAGGAGCCTACCTGCAGAATGTAATAACTCCCTGCCTGACCAAGGAGCCTACCTGCAGAATGTAATAACTCTCTGCCTGACCAAGGAGCCTACCTGCTGAATGTAATAACTCCCTGCCTGACCAAGGAGCCTACCTGCTGAATGTAATAACTCCCTGCCTGACCAAGGGGCCTACCTGCAGAATGTAATAACTCCCTGCCTGACCAAGGGGCCTACCTGCTGAATGTAATAACTCCCTGCCTGACCAAGGAGCCTACCTGCTGAATGTAATAACTCCCTGCCTGACCAAGGGGCCTACCTGCAGAATGTAATAACTCCCTGCCTGACCAAGGAGCCTACCTGCAGAATGTAATAACTCTCTGCCTGACCAAGGAGCCTACCTGCAGAATGTAATAACTCCCTGCCTGACCAAGGAGCCTACCTGCAGAATGTAATAACTCCCTGCCTGACCAAGGAGCCTACCTGCTGAATGTAATAACTCCCTGCCTGACCAAGGAGCCTACCTGCTGAATGTAATAACTCCCTGCCTGACCAAGGAGCCTACCTGCTGAATGTAATAACTCCCTGCCTGACCAAGGGGCCTACCTGCAGAATGTAATAACTCCCTGCCTGACCAAGGAGCCTACCTGCAGAATGTAATAACTCCCTGCCTGACCAAGGAGCCTACCTGCTGAATGTAATAACTCCCTGCCTGACCAAGGAGCCTACCTGCAGAATGTAATAACTCCCTGCCTGACCAAGGAGCCTACCTGCAGAATGTAATAACTCCCTGCCTGACCAAGGAGCCTACCTGCAGAATGTAATAACTCCCTGCCTGACCAAGGAGCCTACCTGCAGAATGTAATAACTCCCTGCCTGACCAAGGAGCCTACCTGCAGAATGTAATAACTCCCTGCCTGACCAAGGGGCCTACCTGCAGAATGTAATAACTCCCTGCCTGACCAAGGAGCCTACCTGCAGAATGTAATAACTCCCTGCCTGACCAAGGAGCCTACCTGCTGAATGTAATAACTCCCTGCCTGACCAAGGAGCCTACCTGCAGAATGTAATAACTCCCTGCCTGACCAAGGAGCCTACCTGCAGAATGTAATAACTCCCTGCCTGACCAAGGAGCCTACCTGCAGAATGTAATAACTCCCTGCCTGACCAAGGAGCCTACCTGCTGAATGTAATAACTCCCTGCCTGACCAAGGAGCCTACCTGCAGAATGTAATAACTCCCTGCCTGACCAAGGAGCCTACCTGCTGAATGTAATAACTCCCTGCCTGACCAAGGGGCCTACCTGCTGAATGTAATAACTCCCTGCCTGACCAAGGGGCCTACCTGCAGAATGTAATAACTCCCTGCCTGACCAAGGAGCCTACCTGCAGAATGTAATAACTCCCTGCCTGACCAAGGAGCCTACCTGCAGAATGTAATAACTCCCTGCCTGACCAAGGAGCCTACCTGCAGAATGTAATAACTCCCTGCCTGACCAAGGAGCCTACCTGCAGAATGTAATAACTCCCTGCCTGACCAAGGAGCCTACCTGCAGAATGTAATAACTCCCTGCCTGACCAAGGAGCCTACCTGCAGAATGTAATAACTCCCTGCCTGACCAAGGAGCCTACCTGCAGAATGTAATAACTCCCTGCCTGACCAAGGAGCCTACCTGCAGAATGTAATAACTCCCTGCCTGACCAAGGAGCCTACCTGCAGAATGTAATAACTCCCTGCCTGACCAAGGAGCCTACCTGCAGAATGTAATAACTCCCTGCCTGACCAAGGAGCCTACCTGCAGAATGTAATAACTCCCTGCCTGACCAAGGAGCCTACCTGCAGAATGTAATAACTCCCTGCCTGACCAAGGAGCCTACCTGCAGAATGTAATAACTCCCTGCCTGACCAAGGAGCCTACCTGCTGAATGTAATAACTCTCTGCCTGACCAAGGAGCCTACCTGCTGAATGTAATAACTCCCTGCCTGACCAAGGAGCCTACCTGCAGAATGTAATAACTCCCTGCCTGACCAAGGAGCCTACCTGCAGAATGTAATAACTCCCTGCCTGACCAAGGAGCCTACCTGCAGAATGTAATAACTCCCTGCCTGACCAAGGAGCCTACCTGCAGAATGTAATAACTCTCTGCCTGACCAAGGAGCCTACCTGCAGAATGTAATAACTCCCTGCCTGACCAAGGAGCCTACCTGCAGAATGTAATAACTCCCTGCCTGACCAAGGAGCCTACCTGCAGAATGTAATAACTCCCTGCCTGACCAAGGAGCCTACCTGCAGAATGTAATAACTCCCTGCCTGACCAAGGAGCCTACCTGCTGAATGTAATAACTCCCTGCCTGACCAAGGAGCCTACCTGCAGAATGTAATAACTCCCTGCCTGACCAAGGAGCCTACCTGCAGAATGTAATAACTCCCTGCCTGACCAAGGGGCCTACCTGCAGAATGTAATAACTCCCTGCCTGACCAAGGGGCCTACCTGCTGAATGTAATAACTCCCTGCCTGACCAAGGAGCCTACCTGCAGAATGTAATAACTCCCTGCCTGACCAAGGAGCCTACCTGCAGAATGTAATAACTCCCTGCCTGACCAAGGGGCCTACCTGCAGAATGTAATAACTCCCTGCCTGACCAAGGAGCCTACCTGCAGAATGTAATAACTCCCTGCCTGACCAAGGAGCCTACCTGCAGAATGTAATAACTCCCTGCCTGACCAAGGAGCCTACCTGCTGAATGTAATAACTCCCTGCCTGACCAAGGAGCCTACCTGCAGAATGTAATAACTCCCTGCCTGACCAAGGAGCCTACCTGCAGAATGTAATAACTCCCTGCCTGACCAAGGGGCCTACCTGCAGAATGTAATAACTCCCTGCCTGACCAAGGAGCCTACCTGCAGAATGTAATAACTCCCTGCCTGACCAAGGAGCCTACCTGCTGAATGTAATAACTCCCTGCCTGACCAAGGGGCCTACCTGCAGAATGTAATAACTCCCTGCCTGACCAAGGAGCCTACCTGCAGAATGTAATAACTCCCTGCCTGACCAAGGAGCCTACCTGCAGAATGTAATAACTCCCTGCCTGACCAAGGAGCCTACCTGCAGAATGTAATAACTCCCTGCCTGACCAAGGAGCCTACCTGCAGAATGTAATAACTCCCTGCGTGACCAAGGAGCCTACCTGCAGAATGTAATAACTCCCTGCCTGACCAAGGAGCCTACCTGCAGAATGTAATAACTCCCTGCCTGACCAAGGAGCCTACCTGCAGAATGTAATAACTCCCTGCCTGACCAAGGAGCCTACCTGCAGAATGTAATAACTCCCTGCCTGACCAAGGAGCCTACCTGCAGAATGTAATGACTCCCTGCCTGACCAAGGAGCCTACCTGCAGAATGTAATAACTCCCTGTCTGACCAAGGAGCCTACCTGCAGAATGTAATAACTCCCTGCCTGACCAAGGAGCCTACCTGCAGAATGTAATAACTCCCTGCGTGACCAAGGAGCCTACCTGCAGAATGTAATAACTCCCTGCCTGACTAAGGAGCCTACCTGCTGAATGTAATCGCTCGTAGGGTGACGTTATTGACCCACTCACCCCGAGCTGCACATTTCCGCAAACCACTGCAGAGAACTCGGGCGCGGTGGCCAAGTGGTAAGGCGTCGGTCTCGTAAACCGAAGATCGCGGGTTCGAACCCCGTCCGTGCCTTGGTACAGAGTTTGGAAATCACACATTTATCTTGTTTTATCTTAAAGAGCCTACGTGGAAGTCTATATTGGGACTTTAGTCTTCAGCTGATGTGGTTTTCCTTGCAGACTGCTCTTGCGTCTCGACCCGGCCCCTGCGGACTACGAGGCGGACACCGTGGAGATGTTTGGGTTCCACTGGGTCACAGAGATGGCGCTGGTGGAGTCTACGAAGCTGCTCTTCGGACTGTTCAGGTGATCAAAGACGTTTGACTGTTTGCTATTAGAGAAGTTATCGGCTCCACTTTTTCACTGTCGAGATCCAGTCCAAAGCATCCACCTGGTACTGTCACTGAATGTTATAGATATCCACCATAAATTTGGGGTCGTTGGACAAAAATTAAGAGATATAATAAAATGTTCTCCATTAGAGTGATCTAACATGCTTCTATGTGTAAGAAATGTAGCAGATCAAGTCACTTTGCTTTGATTTCTGACATTTTACGTCATGCTTCCTGGTATTGGATTATAGTATGGGGGAATTTATCTGATACTGATTCCCAGTTTTAACCTTGTATCGGACCTTCCCTGTTACCAGTATCAATGCATCCCTATTTATTATGACTTTTAATGAATATTATATTTATTCATTTATTATTATATATTGTAATCATGATGACTCTGAGGTATATTTGTGTTTAAATTGTGTAAAATCAGAGTAAGGCCTAGTCCTAGTGCATCAAGATACCATTCCTAAAGTATACTGTGGTGCTGCAGAGATGACCTGGCCTACGAATCGCATTCCACACACACTTGAGAAGACATCTTTGTTTGGTACAGACCTCTCATAATTTGAATACATTTTTCTATGAAAATTAAAGTTTAAATGATCATTCCCTCTGTTATTATTATGAGTCGCATTGCAATTGCAATATCTGTCAAAATAATCACAAATACATTTCCCCCCTCCATATCGTTCAGCCCTTCTCTGAAGCAGGACATTGTTTAAGTTCAATTCAATTGATTTCCAAGCAGAATTGAATTATTGATAAGGTTTTGGCACGAGAAGACGGTCATATCCCACCTATTTGTGTGTTGATTGATTGCAGTGAATTTCAAGGAATTGTAGTTTCCCCTTGAGATCTTAAGTTGATTGAATTGAAGGTGGGTTGACGTCCGCTGTGCTCTGGAACCATTTACCAGGACAGTGGACGCTTATTGAAGGACTAAAAGGATCATCTGTGATACAAGTCTGTGGTCTCACACGATCTCTGTTGTTGTTTTTAGACAAAAGGTTTTCAAGCTGGAGAGCCTGGTGCAGTCCAGCTCACATGACTTTGGTGAGCATCAGTAGACCCGTCATGCTATTATTATAGTTTTGTGTTTTACATTAGTTTTGATTTAGTTTTAAACGTTTGTGTTTTTCTCATGTCCAATTGAAATTTTTAGTTAACAAAAATGTTACCCCTAGATTTTGTATTAGTTTTACTTATAACTATAATACGTATTACTATAATAACCTTGCATGCATAATCTGATTTGGATAATCTTGATTGATATATACAGTTACTTGTGAGGGGTTGTGTCAAAATTTTTTGTTTAATGTGGTGGGCATTTTTCTTTTCTTTTGTCAAGGAAACAAAACTGCACAACTGTCTGTGCACTCTGTGTGAACTGTGAGTGTGTTTCAGGCCAAGCAGGAAGTCTTCACTACGAGGCAGAGGAGCTCAGGCAGCAGTGTGTCCTGTTTCTCCAGTATGTCAAAGTCTTCCTGTACAGGTAACGCCCTCCTATTCACACTATTGTTGGTATTCTGTGTTCACCACTCAACTTCCAACCATTGCATGATCTTAATATTATACCGGATACTATTGATGCATATTAAGTAGGGCTGCAGGATTAATAGAAAAAGACCTATGCGATCTCATTTCTAAATTATGATGATTTAAAATTTTCTTATCCACTTTTTCTCCTCCTGTTCTTCTGTATTTTCCTCCCATCCCAATTTAGTCGTTATGCCAATTGCCCCCTCCCCTTCCTGGTCGTTGCGCGCATGTGCCCCCCACTGGTCGGTCTAGGGAGCCCTGAAGTCTATCACATGCTTCCTCCGATACATAGGAGACAGCCAGCAGCCTCATTTCACCTGGCAGCGCGGACTCTCATTGGTGAAGTGTAACGTGTGGGAGGTCACACTACCTTCACCATTTCCCTCCCTCGCTGTGCAGGCGCCCTGACCGACCTGTAGGAGTCGCTGTTTACAACGACCAGATTACCACCCACCGGCTTCCCTCCCGCTGACACCGCCAATTGTGTCAGTATGACGGCCGGATTCGATACCAGTGTCTCTGCGGTGGTAGACAGACACTTAGTCCGCTGTGCTACCCGGCCGCCCAAATTATGATGATTTTTTATATAAAAAATTTACTTTAAACATTTCTTAAAATAATTTTTTATATATATATATATTTTAAAACTTTTTACTTAACTTTACTAAAATTATGACGAAAAATAAGAATTGTGTGAGAGAATCGTGATCTCAATTCTTAGAGAGAAAAATCGTGATTCACATTTTAGCAAGAATCGTGCGGCCCTAATATTAAGACAGACTGATGCCAGAATGATGGTTATTAGACCAGACCATTGTGGCACGCTCCATACACTAAACGAAGAAGTGCAATATATAGAATGTCCAAATCAATCTTTATTTGTATAGCACAGTTCATACAGTAAGTGCAACTGAATGTGCTTCACAGAAAAGAATTGCAAAGAATAATTAAAAAGACAAGAAACAAACACATAATAATAATCATAATAATAGTAATAATAAATATAGCAATGCAAAAAACCTAGGTAAAAGCAATGCTAAAAAGAGATTTATAAAAAATAAAAAATCCACAGATTCAGAAACCAGTAGATCCTCCGGCAGGCTGTTCCAAAGGCTATAGGAACATACTAGCTTAAAGCTGCTTCTCCAGGCCTTGTTGTTCTAGCCTAGGGAACAGTTAGGAGACCAGTGTCAGAGCATCTAAGGCAGGGGTCAGGAACCTTTTTGACTGGGAGAGCCATAAAAGCCAAATATTTCTAAATATATTTCATTGAGAGCCATATAGTATTTTTAACATATAATAAATTAAATATGTCTTACTTTTAATGAGACTTCTGGTGCTGCATGGTTTTGCTGATGGCCTTGTAATCTGGTTCATACGTGGTGAGATTGAGCTTCATGCAGGCATTGAGGCTTCCATCAGTTAAACGTAGGTTGGTCTTAATGTTCCTCATATGCGAGAATGACTGCCCACATGCATATGTAGAGCCAAACATGGTCAATACGGCAATACTCACACTGCATTGTGTGGTATGTCACAGGAAGCTCGTTCCAAGTTTTAAGAATCAGCTGGTCTTCAGGTTGAAGATTTTTAATTTCTGTCCACTTGTGTTCCCTCGCCAGCTCTGCTCGCTATATCTTCAGCTACAGATACTATTAGCTGTATCTTCAAAACTAATTCTGTTTACTTTAAAATGACACAGTATTATTAAGAAATATCACAAGTATATAAAAAAAAAAAACGTTTTTTTTTTTTTTTTTTACTCAAAAAATTCTGGGAGCCATATGCTGTCACCAGAAGAGCCATATATGGCTCGCGAGCCATAGGTTCCCGACCCCTGATCTAAGGGTTCTGCTGGGCACAGACCTAAAGGAAAGCGTTTCAGATGAATAGGCAGGTGCATCGTCATTTAGTGATTTAAAAACCAATGTCAACATCTTCAGCAGCAATCATCCAATGGAGATTTTGTCCACTAGTTGATGAAATTGGTGCTATAGAGCACAGTAGGAGGAAAGTGATCCCCGGAAATGTTGTATCACAGTCATGTTCTTCCAGCACACGCATGAGGACGCACGTGCACGAGCACGGGGTGCACTGGAGACATGTAAACAAGGCCCTTGTGCTTCAATTTGATTGGTCAATATGATATTCCTCGAAATCCTAAGCTAACTGCCTGTCAATCAAACAACTTGGCCAGAATCTAAAGTGAAACTTCATGGGATATAAACATTTGCAAGAGCAAAAATGGACTTTGCAAAGGTCATCATTTATTTGTCTTGTAGACTATAGAACAACAACAGAAAACTCTTATTTAGGTGAAACTGTGCATATAAACTATGGTGAGCTGTTCACAAGGAAACTTGTTGGATACCTTTTTAATCAAGTCATTTTAAAGGTGCTATTAATTAAATGTTTAGTAACATTAACATTTATAGTATTATTTATATATATTGTGACAGATCTCCTCCCCCCTCCTTTGGATACGTGAAGGATGGGCGATATATCCGTCACTTAGGTAGCTGATTAGTACTGATAGAACACACCTGCACAGCATTTAGTCACACCCACCTCACATGCACACACTCCCGACACACACACTAGCTGATTAGTACTGATATAGTACACCTGCACATAATTAGTTGACACACACCTCACGTGCACACACAATCGTCCCACACACTACATTAACACTGAGATAGAGAGGAGTGAGTTGAGCGGAGTAAGGAGTTGGAGTTGTTGTGTAGAGAGAGAGATTTGGATTCAGAGTTGCGACGTTGAGAGGTAGTGGAAGGTGAGGAGAAAGCGAGATAGGTGTTCTTTGTGTACTGGACCCTGGACTGGCTGAGATACCCCATTGTGTACTGACCCTGGACTGGACGACTACCCTGAATTGTGAACAATCCCTTTTTCTGTCTGCGAGCCTGCTTTGTGTTATTGACCCCCGGACTGGATCACGACCATTCTATTGCTTTTTCCCTCTGGATTCAACCTTAACTCTTTCTCTGCCAACAACGATTAAACTCTTTATTGGCCGCCAATCGTTGAACGCCAACAACGAGTATACTCGGTATTTGATCGTTATTTCTTTTATGCGATATTTCCATTCATTATCCATCCAGGGAGCCTGGTGTTATCATAGGGAATGAGTCTGAGATCGCAAAAGTCCAATATCGCCGCCTGGTAGGATGTGGCCGGTATTGCACATCCTTTGAAACTCTGTGTATTGGGCTGTGCGTCGATTATATTGGTCCGGGCGGACTTTTCTAGTAACCTGAACCTAGGGCTTCACCCGAACGCATTGAATAGTTTTCGGGACCCCCGATTCATTATGCTGTGGTGGGTTATGTTGTGGGCCAAATGGACATACGAACTAAAGAATGCCGTTATTGACAATCAATTAATCAGAAACGACTTTTTTAATTGTAGCGTGTGTAGGGACGAAATGCCAATGGATTAAGTATAATACACATCGCAGGCTATTACTATTACTAGGTTCCAGTAGTGGGCAGCTTGAATTGCCAGGTCCTAGAACCAGCGCTTTGGGGAGATCTTTTATTTTTAGAGCATTAACTCTGTGGAATGGCCTGCCTCGGAACCTCTGCTGCATTTACAGTAGATTCACTTTTAAAAAGAATCTTAAATTGTTTTTAAATTGTTTTTAACACTGTAAATGAATTTTTTGTTTTTGTTTTACACTAATGTAATTTTAGCTATCTTAATTGTTACAGTAGGTTCATTATGCATTGTGTGTACTGACTTTTAACAATTTAGTTTTTTGCAATAGTGATTGTTTTTGTATGTTTTTTTGTGTGTGGACCCCAGGAAGACTAGCTGGTTGCTATCGCACCAGCTAATGGGGATCCCTAATAAAATAAAATCAAAAATCTCTCAGGATTACCCTAAACCACTCTAAAACCATACTTATATTCACCACGGTATAAAACGGGAATGTATTGATGTAAATATTTTTTCTTTTTCACATCTTGAACGATAGATACTCGATGTCAAATGGGCCATAGTATTGCATCCATAGCTATAATATAGAATATAGTTATAGCCCTGCAAACAAGGTGACCGACTCCATTGGTTTAATGTGTGGCAGCGCAAAGCCATATCCCGGAAACAGCGTGGCAGTGAATGAGTTAAATGCAATAAATACCTGTATTTATTGATATTGCTCTTGTGTGGACATTCACATTTGTTTGTATTTGAACCGTGGCGAGCATGTATCCTATCAGGTTTGTCACAATATATAAAAAAATATATACGTTTCCCCATGTGGAATGCACTCGATTGGATAAATGCTGGTGTTCTAGTGCGACATCTAGTGGCTGAATGTTGTCTATAGCACCTTTAATACATTTCCACTTATTCTTTGGACTTGTACACCATGAGGTCATCGCAAGTGTTTCCTCCTGTGTTCCTCCAGGTACATGGAACCGTCTACCCCGGAGGCAGGCTCCTCCCACCCTTATGAGGATCTGGAGGCGGAGCTTCCCTCTACTCTCCTAGAGGAGCTTTTTGGGGTCACCCTCCTTGTAGGACGCCTCAAAGACCTGCCTGCTAACGTACAGAATGCCTTCACCATACAGCACCACGGAAAGGTACTGATCATCATACTGTAATTACCTTCACCATACAGCACCAGGGAAAGGTACAGATCATCATACTGTAATTACCTTCACCATACAGCACCACGGAAAGGTACTGATCATCATACTGTAACTACCTTTACCATACAGCACCAGGGAAAGGTACAGATCATCATACTGTAACTACCTTTACCATACAGCACCACGGAAAGGTACAGATCATCATACTGTAACTACCTTTACCATACAGCACCACGGAAAGGTACTGATCATCATACTGTAATTACCTTCACCATACAGCACCAGGGAAAGGTACAGATCATCATACTGTAATTACCTTCACCATACAGCACCACGGAAAGGTACTGATCATCATACTGTAACTACCTTTACCATACAGCACCAGGGAAAGGTACAGATCATCATACTGTAACTACCCTCACCATACAGCACCAGGGAAAGGTACTGATCATCATACTGTAATTACCTTCACCATACAGCACCAGGGAAAGGTACAGATCATCATACTGTAATTACCTTCACCATACAGCACCAGGGAAAGGTACTGATCATCATACTGTAATAGGGAGGTGTAGTGGTTACGTCATTTTCGTTTTTTTCGTGTTCCACCCTCTATTCCACTTAATGTATTTCCCCATTGCCCATTTCTAAATCGGCTCGTTTAAAACACGTAAAGCACGGACATTGGAGAGAGAGTCGGACTCATTACGCGCAACGTGAGTCTGAGTATTACGGATACGGAGTGCGCACTGCGTTCCGTTGTCCTGGAATGGATTTGGTAGCTGTCATTTCTCCGTCTCCGTAGACCGCTTTGGAGTCGTAGTGAAGATTGATTTATATGAAAACCGATTGTAATTTAAGCAAATCACACGCCATTCCGCAATAATTCAGAATTCCGTTTTAATATCTCAATTCCGTGAAATCAACCGCGATTCCGTGATAGCCGATTCCATAGGGCCCTACCAGTTCACACTGGAATCTGATTTGAAATATCGCTCTGAAATCCTGCAAGACGTGACTTTGTTGCAGGAAGTGGAAGCTGTGGAGCATGGATAGTACACATGTTACTGCGAAAAGTTTGTTAGCTTAGCGAGTAATAGGGCGCAACGTGAATTATACTATAAGCGTTGGCGTTTCTTGCCTGGACACGCTACTATTTCCAAATCAAATGTATATAATAGGTATTATGTTTCAAAGGGTGGGCGACACTGCCATCTGGCAGTATGCGGCCGGTATTGCACTTTGGCGATCTCAAAATCCTTTCATATGGCAACACCGAAGTCAATGGATGAATAATGAATGAAAATAGCGAATAAAAGAAAAAACAACCAAAACTCGATATCTCGGGTCTGGCAATTAAAGAGTTAAGGGAGTATCTTTAATTTTTTACATGTTTCTCCCTCCAGATCTTCCCTCCTTCCTGGCACCTGTTACACCTTCACCTGGACATCCACTGGTCCCTGCTAGAGATCCTCCACCTGCTGTCTCAGAAGATGCAAAGTACTTCCCGCTACCTATCCCCTAAAAGTGGATTTGGATTGCTTTATGATTATGACTTATATAATTACATTATATAATTACATAATAACAATAATAATAATAATAATAATAATAATAATAATAATAATAATAATAATAATAATAATAATAATAATAATAATAATAATAATAATAATAATAATATGTTTTACAATTAAAATGTTAAGAAACTGGTGTTCAGACTGTTTGGAAAATCAAATTGGAAAATCAAATTGGAAAATCAAATCGGAAAATCAAATCGAAGGTCAGATCAAATCATACATTTGGTAAATCGTTACAAGTAGTTCCCCTGCCAAAAAAGAAAAAGGCAAATCCTGGAAATTGAATATGATGATGTGGAAAGAGATGTTTGGAATGTTGGAGAGATTTGTGCAAAAAATAAAAATATAAAAAAAAAAATATAAGAAAGAAAAACTTAAAATATGCTGCATTTTTTTTTTTTTTTTTATGTTTTACTAAAAAAAAAAAAAAAAACAAGTAGTTCCCCTGCAGGTGGCCTAGAATTTAATCCTGTCAGAACCCTCTCCTCTGTGTCACTCTTACTATGTTCTCTGTGTCACTGTATCTTCTCTCTGTCACTCCTTTGTATCTTCTCTCTGTGTCACTCCTCTGTATCTTCTCTCTGTCACTCCTTTGTATCTCTTCTCTGTGTCACTCCTCTGTATCTTCTCTCTGTCACTCCTTTGTATCTCTTCTCTGTGTCACTCCTCTGTATCTTCTCTGTGTCACTCCTCTGTATCTCTTCTCTGTGTCACTCCTCTGTATCTTCTCTGTATCTCTTCTCTGTGTCACTCCTCTGTATCTTCTCTGTGTCACTCCTCTGTATCTTCTCTGTATCTCTTCTCTGTGTCACTCTGTATCTTCTCTGTGTCACTCCTCTGTATCTCTTCTCTGTCACTCCTCTGTATTTCCTCTGTCACTCCTCTATCTCTTCTCTGTGTCACTCTATCTTCTCTGTCACTCCTCTGTATTTCCTCTGTCACTCCTCTATCTCTTCTCTGTGTCACTCTATCTTCTCTGTCACTCCTCTATCTCTTCTCTGTGTCACTCTATCTTCTCTGTCACTCCTCTGTATTTCCTCTGTCACTCCTCTATCTCTTCTCTGTGTCACTTCTCTGTGTCACTTCTCTGTCTTCTCCTCTATCTTCTCTCTGTCACTCCTCTGTATCTTCTCTGTATCTCTTCTGTGTCACTCCTCTGTATCTTCTCTGTATCTTATCTGTATCTCTTCTCTGTGTCACTATCTTCTCTGTGTCACTCCTCTATCTTCTCTGTGTCACTCCTCTGTATCTTATCCCTGTGTCACTCATCTGTATATCTTCTATGTGTCACTCTATCTTCTCTGTCACTCCTCTGTATTTCCTCTGTCACACCTCTATCTCTTATCTGTGTCACTCCTCTGTCTTCTCTGTGTCACTCCTCTATCTTCTCTGTGTCACTCCTCTGTATCTTATCCCTGTGTCACTCATCTGTATATCTTCTCTGTGTCATGATTGATTATTGAAATAATCTTCTCCACCAGAATATGAATAAGCACAGTATGTGTCTTTCAGCTCTGGCCAAGCCTGTGTCTCTGAAGCTGACCTACCACTCTCTCCCCTAGGCCAGGTGGTGTACGCCCACCAGTTTGTGGACCTGACGGGAGAGAACCTGACCGACACCAGTCTGTTTGAGGAGCACCTGTGCAGTCTGCTGTGTGACCTCACCGGCCTGGCCTTAGGCAGATACAGCAAGGTGGGTGGGCGGCTGACCTCAGCACTGTCTCCTTACCTGGCCTGGCCACAGGCAGATACAGCAAGGTGGGTGGGCGGCTGACCTCAGCACTGTCTCCTTACCTGGCCTGGCCACAGGCAGATACAGCAAGGTGGGTGGGCGGCTGACCTCAGCACTGTCTCCTTACCTGGCCTGGCCACAGGCAGATACAGCAAGGTGGGTGGTCGGCTGACCTCAGCACCGCAACAAGTCAATACCAGAACCAGGCAACGCCATTTCAGGAAACTCAGTAAATAATTGTTCACAGAAGTATAAAAATGGAAATGTGACTTATTACGTTTTTTATGGAACTTAATTTAAATTGACATGTGACATCGGAAAAACGGTCAAGCTACAGGATGCTAAGGTGTGCTTACTGTTAGGACTGGAAGGTCTACTGAATATGGAGGTATACCAGATATGAAGGTCTACTATTGCTATTGTGCTATGTATGACACTACGTCATCTCTTCAGATCCAAGAGCATCACCACTCTGATAAATAAGCTTGGTCACTGTGAGTCATACACATACTCCATTCAACTTGAAACGGCTCTGGCAAATGCAATGGTGGAAAGTTCTTCATTAGTCAGCAACTCCGGTGTTATCAATGGGCAACCTGGTGGAGCAGTCTTCCACAGTGACTGGGACCATTTTGATCAGCTAGAATCAGATGTATATGGAGCAGGGTCCATCATACTGCCGCAGGGATCTACATGCAAGATCTAGGTTCCTGTGCAGATACAGAAGCACTTACCTCAGCACAGCCTACACAAGAGTCCTGTGCAGATACAGAAGCACTTGCCTCAGCACAGCCTACACAAGAGTCCTGGGCCCTCATTTATCAATGGTGCATACGCACAGATATGTGCGTAACCCGTGCGTACGATCATTTCTAAGCAAAGTGTGGGACTTATCAATTTGAACTTGTGCTTGACATTGTGCGTATATCTATGCACAGCTCAGACCATGCGTATATGGCGCCCAGCGGTAGAATGAGAAAACTGCACGCACCATGAGACTGACTTGCATGCATTAGTTTCAACTGTCACTGACGTGTTCATATGAATATGATCCGTAATTCATTATAGTTAATTGTAAAATAGCAACATTCTATATTCCGTGCGTAGGAACGGAAATAGAACACTTTCTACGCATTGTTGATAAATGAGGGCCCTGTACAGATACAGAAGCACTTACCTCAGCACAGCCTACACAAGAGTCTAATCCTAACACTCAGCCTACAAAAAAACAGCGATCATTTAAATGTCCTGCCACAGAGCTGCCAACTTACTACAAGTGGAAACGATCTGAACCAACTAACTTGGTGTCATCTAGTTCAAATAACTCAACCACATACACTTTGCTCGTGAAATAAACTCTGAGGATCAGCGCATCCCTGGTTTGTCAGGCTGGGTGTCTGTTACTGGCCAGTTTCCAAAATGCCTCACCACAATTGGGTACTATCCCATGATCAATGCTCCCATAACTGACTTGGCAACCATTCAAGAATGCTTTAGATGCAGCCAGGCTGCGTCTATTGAAGCTGGACAAGAGTACACCATCAGTACATTTGATCTAGGTGTTTGCATGAAAGCATACCCTCTAGTGTGGGATGAACCTGAAAAATACAAAAAACATATCCTCATTGTTGTGGAGCATACTTGAAAGGCATAGGCAAAATATACTGTCATGGGAGGGGATGGGTAGAAGTGGCTTTGGAAGCAAAACTGATCACCACTGGCTGGAAACTCATGAACCACTCTACACAATGGATGAGAATTAATCTAATCTCGCTGAAGTTCTCTCATCAGAAGATGTATCTCACCCCGTGGCAGAATATCATGCATTCAGAGAAGCAGTGAGAAATGGGGAGCTGGGAGAAACTGGACAGTTTTGGATGGAATACATGGACTGCACCTGGCTCGTCCTGTCAATGAATAAGGCAATCAAAATGAATGACTGCGAAGTGACACCCTCAAGTTCAAGTTTCAAGTTTGTTTATTATTTGTCATAATAAAATACAGAATACTTTATGATGAAATGCTTGTTTCTGTATGAGCACATCAGCATTCAAAGGCAAAGGGAAGGTACGACCTATGAAGATTCTTAAAGTTTATCCAGATCTTTGCTGAAGTGGGGAACTCTTGGGAGCTTGATGAGCGGATTCTCAGTGGTGTTGAAGAGTTCACCTGTCGCCTCCATGGTTTCAGTCGTCTAATCAAGAAGGTTGATGAGGCAAGAGAGATTAAAGTCAAGAAGATGTGTGGCTCAAGCCTTGAGCTTCGACAGGGTATCTCTATTGACCTCTCCACCTTTCCACCTTGCAAGAGGGTCCTCTTACAGCACATGAGAAGAGTCAACTTCCAGGCATGTGTCTGGAAGAGGGCTCATGAGCACTACCCGGAGATCCCATCCCCTCTCGACCATGGATTTCATATTAACACAGAGACTGGCAAGCTAGAACCACTGTGGTTTGAGGTTGACGTCATCCCCAAAGCCCTTGTCGATGTCTTGGCAGAAGAGGAAACAGATGAAGATGACTTAGCAGATGAAATCCATACAAATATGGATGATGATGATGAGGAAGAGGAGGAAAATGTACATTAAAGTAATTTATAGTCAACTAATGGATCACAGCAAATAGAGTAAGCAGCAAAAGGTCTAAGAACCAAAGAAATGTATTCTATTTTTATGTTTATGTTTGAGCTGTATTTTCTCCATTTGGCTGTATAGAATATCTATCTACAGTTTAGTAATGTTGATTCTATTTACTTCTTGATAACAGACTGCACACTAGAGTCATTTAGTTCATTGTGTTGCCTTGACTTTGCTCTTCAATAAATTTCATATTTGGTTTTCTGTGACTGAACCCTCCTTTGCTCAATCTGTTTTATGTTGCACCCTGATACCCTGGTCCACCTGGGGGCATAACATTATTCACTTTTCATGTAATTCACTTCAGATAGTAACAATACATAAAAAGTCTCAACTCTTGTTTAAGATATTGTTTAGATGCAAGAAAACATGCTTAATCCCATTTGGAAGGGTAATGCTGCATGTTCCGTTTTCTCATATTTGAGGTACAATGGAGAACTTTGGTCATAGCAGGTGTAATCTTCTAGATAGAAAGGTCATCTTGGACTCAAATTGAAGCTTATAAATGTGGGACATTTTTTATATCCATGTGAGGCAGCAACTTATACAATAAAATACTTTAAAATGATCACTTTGATGACAATTTGTCAGGCAGACATAATTTCTTTTGTCTTTTGGGATATTCTGAGGGTGATATTTGACAATAGAAAGGTAGTAAGCCCCGGAGTATTATTCTGATACTTTCCCCCATGTGTCAGGATACTAGGATACTGTGCTACCTGTAACTGTTGTAGTTGATATTTTTAAATTATTTTTAAACGCTTTTAATTTTTTTACTCTGGTGTTTACATTTCTGTGAATATTGTTTTTATTATGTACTGTACAATCATCGTTTCTGTAAATGAGGGAAACCTCAGATGCTTATGATTTTAAATAAAGGTTGAAATGAAAGAAAAAAAAATACACCATGCAAAGTTTCAGACTTATCTGACCATTTATACAGTACCCTCATATTTGCAATTACATGATTTCACCAGAAGCTTTTCCCAAAAAGAGCGTTTTTTGGCCCCTGAGGCCACAACGGGGCTGATTTGGGGGTGGTCATTATCAACGTGTGATGGCCCAAGGTATGGGATAACAGGAAATAATAGTGAAAAAAAAGGTAGCAAAAAAAATCCTGATTGGTGGACCTGGCTCCCAGCCTATTTGTACTATACCATCGTCCATCATATATACATTCCGTAAAAATAAAGATTCCTTGAAAAATAAAATAAAATGGACCATTTTGAATGAAATAGGACCATTCCAATTGTATTATAAGGCTGACAAATACATGTAATATGTCATATCACACTGTAATTTGTACTGTAAAACTATTCCATTAAAACTAAGAAAATATGATATGCACTATGATATTTTGGTGCATCCGTCTTACTTACTATGTTAACTACACCCTCTACTGTTCCAGGTGAGACCTACAGAAGCGCTGGCCAGTCACCATTACCTGTGTGTCTGCACCAAGGAGCTGTGGGTCCTCATCATACACCTCCTGGAGTACAGGAGCAAAGTGCTGCACACACAGGTGACCCACAGCTCAGCGCTTCACACACTGGTGGAACAGTTTTCTAACGATACATTATTATTTATCTGTAGCTGATATACAGTTTTCTAACTATACATTATTATTTATCTGTAGCTGATATACAGTTTTCTAACGATACATTATTATTTATCTGTAGCTGATGTACAGCTGATATGTTGACTATCAAGAGTCTTCAAAGTTACTCGTTAATACAAAAGGCCATTTTAAAGTGTTTTGTATATTTATATAGATGTTTCAACAAAACACAAGGTTGTGTGTGTGTGTGTGTGTGTGTGTGTGTGTGTGTGTGTGTGTGTGTGTGTGTGTGTGTGTGTGGTTATCAAGCACATGTTCCTCCTCAAACATTAACCCTGTGTTTTTGTGTCTCCCTCTAGTCTTTCTGGAGCTACATGAACGCTCTGCTGCGACCCCTGGCAGCAGGGAAGCCTCTACCAGAACAGTACAGTGGGCTGCCCACTCACTGCAAAGACCCCCTGGGGTTCACGTGGTGGTTGGTCACTCACCTGGCACTGCTGGGCCAGTACAGCCGCAACGGAACCTTACACAATGAGGTAGAGACCAGTATAGCCATAACAGAACCTTACACAATGAGGTAGAGACCAGCATAGCCATAACAGAACCTTACACAATGAGGTAGAGACCAGCATAGCCATAACAGAACCCTACACAGTGAGGTAGAGACCAGTATAGCCATAACAGAACCTTACACAGTGAGGCAGAGACCAGTAGAGACATAACAGAACCTTACACAGTGAGGTAGAGACCAGTAGAGACATAACAGAACCTTACACAGTGAGGTAGAGACCAGTAGAGACATAACAGAACCTTACACAGTGAGGTAGAGACCAGCAGAGACATAACAGAACCTTACACAGTGAGGTAGAGACCAGTAGAGACATAACAGAACCTTACACAGTGAGGTAGAGACCAGCAGAGACATAACAGAACCTTACACAGTGAGGTAGAGACCAGCATAGCCATAACAGAACCTTACACAGTGAGGTAGAGACCAGTAGAGACATAACAGAACCTTACACAGTGAGGTGAACTAGAGAATCACTGTAGTTAGAAATGGAAATGTATTTAACTTGCCTGCCTATTGAACCCTTGCTTCAGATACTTTAGTCAGTTTTGGAAAGTATTTTCCTTCACTTGAAATGTGGATGTGATCACCTGAAGGTACTTATCCACTGCGTTGAACTATGAATGTACATATACACACTCCGTTTTAACATTTTACATAATTAGGTTTGAAAAGGTTATTAATCTGAAAACTTAATACAGATTTGTACAGTTCTCTGTCTGCATTTATCCATTTTTAAGAAGGTAACATATATTTGTATATATCATAAATATATAACATGATCAAATCAAACATCTTGTTTCAAATATCTGACATCCATTCAAATACCATTATTCCTCGGTTTGGACAATGGCGTTAATGACATATGAAGGATACCTAGTTAGGATACCAGCTCATCACATGGAGACCAGCATGGTGTAAAGTCAGGTGATCATAGTACTTTATCCACAGAAGCAGCTGGAGGATAACTGGAGTTTAGCAGAAGAGCTGCTCAAGTCAACATGCAACACTAAGGTGAGCAGTGGCTACAGGTTCAGTACCAGCGATGATGCCGCTACAATAATTAATTAATCATGTGGTCAGGATTATGTGAGATAATCAATAGGGGTGGGGGAAATATATCTTTTGCATGCTGATATTATATCGATACAGTTACGCCAAGTATCAATATAAAAAAGATACTTTTTTTTTTACTGCAATACAAATTATTGGAAAGAGGTGAACAGATGTAAAACGTTATCTTATTAGAGTTACAGATATTGTGGTGGGTCTGTCTGATATTGTGGTGTGTTTATCTGATATTGTGGTGTGTGTGTATGTGTATATATATATATGAATGTGTATATGTAATGTATGTGTGTCTACATGTATGTATGAATGTGTGTGTTTGTGTGTGTATACATATGTATGTGTGTGTTTGTGTAGGGAGGTTTGCAGGAGGAACACATCAGGATGCATGTCCACTGCTGTCTGAGCCTGAGTCTGCTGTGGGAAGTCAGCAGCAGTGCTGTGTCCACCCTGTGGGATCACTACAGCAAGAACCTGGTGAGAACTAGACATGAGAGACAACTGGAGACCGTCATTAACTCATTCATGGCCAGCCATGCTATCCATCCTTGTACTCAATGGGCCACCGCTTTAAAAGATAGGGATTTTCACTGTGTCTCGCGGTGTTTGCAGGGCTATATCTATATTCTATATTATAGCTATGGAGACAATACTATGGCTCATTTGACAGTAACTATCCCTCGTTCAACATGTGAAAAAGAATGAATTCTTTCATGTATACGTTCGCGTGTTATACCGTGGTGAATATTGTATAGTTTCAGAGTGATCCTGGCTAATTCCTGGTAACTGCGTTATGGAGCGATATGTGAATTTGGCTAAAAGCGTTTGCGTTGCTCGCCTGGACGCCTGTAGCTGTTCCGCAACCGTTCCTACTTCCGGGGTAGGCCTGATTGGCCCCGACAGGCACGTGATCCGCTACTGCTGGAGTTCGCTTCGCCTTTCACATCGCTGCCATTGGCGAAAGCAGACAAATGAATGACTAATTCGGTCAGAAATAACGTAACTAATAACGTTAGTAAGCACTGCTTATATGCCTATTATGTCTGCGGGGTACAGTAAACGTTTCTCCCGGTACATTCTGAAGAGCACACCGCTGTATGTTGGAGAACCAGCGGTCTTCCTCACTCGAGTGAGACTAAAGCCGTGCACTGCACAGTCTCTAACAGTGTAACAGTAAGAAGCATTTTGGATAAAAGTATTCTGTACTTCTGTATGACAACAATGTATGCCTTTCAAATGTTAAATGATTAAATGATACACAGCGAAATCTACGCTCTCGCCTCTCATCCTGCTTTCGCCAACGGCAGCGATGTGAAAGGCGAAGCGAACTCCAGCAGTAGCGCGCTTGCTCCTGGGGCTGCCGCGGGGCGTGGCCGCGGCGGGTCACGTGCCTGTCGGGGCCAATCAGGCCTACCCCGGAAGTAGGAACGGTTGCGGAACAGCTACAGGCCGCCTGGACGCCTGTTATTTTTCTACAACGGAGTTCGGCGATTTGCGAATCTGATTGGCCAGTGTCATTTCTGGTCATGTGACGCGTACGCCCAATCGTGGGACGGCACGTTTCTACACTGGTTAGGCTTAGGCGCTCGTTCGAAGACGGTTATGGTTAGAGTTTGTCTTAGAGCATGGCGATAGAACGCCTGCCCTGATTCCGACGGTTAAGCTTAGGCACTCTTTCGAAGTTGGTTAAGGTTAGGGTTAGGCGATAGAACGCCAGGTGCTTTGCAGGCTGTTCGACGCGGAAATGGGCAAAGACACAGCTTGTCACGCTATTGGGCGCACATGTCACATGACCAGTGAAAGGGGGGTGGGGGTTGTTTTTTGATGCTTTGATCACCAGCAACGGCATTCGTTTTGAATACTACCGGTACATACGTTGATTGGCTGGATTGATATGAAATCATTGTAGGATCAAGGTGGAATTGACGTCAGATAGTCCTTACCTTTGATCGGGGTTATTCCAAAAAGAATATTCCAATTGTCTGATCGCGATTTCCAGTATTGATGTCGATCGGGTCCCTGACATGAAGTGGCACAAGATATGACTCAAGTGTGCTGAAGGAGTTTCGAAGTGCTCGGATGAAGCGATTTACTTGGCTTGGTCTAAATTCTCCGCCCGGACGAAATTAGATGTGACACACAGTGTGAAATAAGGGTGGGCGATACTGCCACCTAGCAGGATGCGGCCGGTATTGCACTCTCGGGATCTCAGAATGATTTCCTATGGTAACACTGAGGTCCGTGAGCCTGTAATAAATAAAAAACACGAATAAAAGAAAAAACTATCTAAAAACCTAATATTACGTGTTTGACGCTCAACGGTTGGCGAGCAAACACGTAATATTACGTGGTTGGTGCAGAATGAGTTTTTAAAACTGCTTTTAAAAAATATATATATATTTTATGTTTTTGGTAGATTTCCACTGTTTTTTTTTTTTTTTTACTACCGGGCAGTCCGGCAGAGTGTGGTAGTGAAGGGGTTAAAAAAAGTTTTTAATCAAACTTGTTGAAATCAGCAGGAACCCTGAAATAGACTTGGCCTACAAGGTTTCCTCTCTGTCCCTCCTCCCCAGAGCGGCTCCTTCACCGTGCCCTGGTTGGGGCTCTCTGGCCTGGGCAGCGTGTGTAAGACCCCCCTGGCTCTCCTGGAACAGGCCCGCAGCTGCTGCTCGCCCTCCCCGCCGCGCTCCCCGGGACACACCCAGCTGTACCGCTCGGCCAACTCCTTCCGTATCTTCCTCAGGATGCTGTCCCTCTGCCTGGCCGGTGACGGCGCTGGTGGAGCCCCCCAGAGGCAGATCAGGGGAAGGTGAGGAGGACGGTGGATACGCCGATTATTGTTAGAGGCCAATACCGGGATAAATGAGGGTCTCATGTCAGAAATAAAAACAAAACCACTTCTGCATTTGGATGCACAGAAACATATTAGATGTCTCTAAAAAAATATATATATATTATATCTCAATCATATTTTTACAATGAAGACCCAGAGTCTTACATTTAGTCATTTAGCTGACACTTTTATCCAACTCAACGTACAAGTCAGCAGGAAGGGTACAACTCTGTCGGATAAGGGTAAGTGATATTGTTCGTCAAACCGTGCTGAACTTTAGTGCTTCACTCTGTTCAGTAGAACTACATGGAGGGGATGGGTTCTCTGCTCTGTCGTATCAGTGACGTGGTGCTACAGTATAGCAGTGTCCCCTGGGCTCGGCGTTATTTCTCACATTCACATCCCTTCTATGAAGTGGACATCCCAAGCATCTGACCTGGAAGTGAACGCAGCCTGGCGGAGGACAGGTGATGTTAGATGGTATTCAGGATACTGAACGCAGCCGGGCGGAGGACAGGTGATGTTAGATGGTATTCAGGATAGTGAACGCAGCCTGGAGGAGGACAGGTGATGTTAGATGGTATTCAGGATACTGAACGCAGCCGGGCGGAGGACAGGTGATGTTAGATGGTATTCAGGATAGTGAACGCAGCCTGGAGGAGGACAGGTGATGTTAGATGGTATTCAGGATACTGAACGCAGCCTGGAGGAGGACAGGTGATGTTAGATGGTATTCAGGATAGTGAACGCAGCCTGGAGGAGGACAGGTGATGTTAGATGGTATTCAGTGAACGCAGCCTGGCGGAGGACAGGTGATGTTAGATGGTATTCAGTGAACGCAGCCTGGCGGAGGACAGGTGATGTTAGATGGTATTCAGGGAATGGAGCCTTGAGGACAGGGCTGTACGTTAACTTTTTTTGCACATAGCACTGGTGCTACAGAGGTTGATAGTTTTGTAGCACAGGCCAAAATCTTGTAGCACAAGTATAAAACGTGTTATATTTGTAACAGTCACAAATGTGCCTATTGTATTTGTGTTATTTAGTTGCAGTGCCATGTTTGGCTGTCATTTAGTATATCGCCATGTGTTATTATTACTATGATACTCTCATATGCTATTTTAAATTAATATCATAAACAACATAAGGAATATTAGCATAATTTTGAGTGGACTGAAGGAATGAGTCAGCGTTAATAGTTTTAAATGCAAATAATTTATTGAAACATAGAAGTGGGGTCGGTTGGGACACACACACACACAATGGGGGACCCTGATGTAAACAAGACAAACGTCTTTCTCTGGTCTGCATCCCCTTAACAATTGTGTGTATTGAGCCGTACTGTACCCATTCTGCAATCTGTTAAATAAAGTTTTCATTCATTCACACACACTGTTTCAACTCACCACCCCCGCATCATATTGTAGTCTAGTCTGTCTTCAAACTTCCACTCCTCTCGAAACTTGTATTTGAATATCATCATTATCTGTCCATCCTCAGTTTACTATAATATACTCCTGTCCTGAGTCCTGAGTGACTAGTGACTTCATCGTCTTTCCAAACGCACGCACGCACACACACACACAGGGAAGGGGAGAGAGTGCCCCCCATTTCCCTTTCCACACTGTGTCTGCTGGCTCTGCGCCCTCTGATCAGGATTAGCTTGTTAGCTTGCTAACGTTGTAGTGATTGTAATGGTACATAAACGTTAATTTCGGGCGATGTGCGCATAAAGGAATGGCGACGGTGCAAAGCATGTAGATGCATTTGACCCGTTGCGAGAAAAAAAAAACACCACGGACTTATTTCGGGACGTGTAGGCGCACTGCTGTGTTAACGTGCACCAACCGACCAACGCGCTGCTCTTCTAGCAGAAGCACGGATAGGGCGGATACGACTCGTCGAGTTGTCACAAGAGTTTTTTCAAAATAAGAGTATCATATGCACCTGAACGTTGCTAGCTTTCGGAGCCTAGCTGGAGCTGCGCGTGGGCAGAAATGAGACCCGCTACAGGATTTTCAAAATAAGAGTATCTATATGAACCGAATCCCTATCGCACCAGTGCTACTGAAGTAAATCCATCCATCGCACAGACAGCTGTTGCTGTAGCACGTGCGAGATATATGTCGCACTGTACACCCCTGCTTGAGGAACTATTTCAAACTTAAGCTTGGTTCCGCTATTGATCTTAAAGGTGTGTGTGTGTGTGTGTGTGTGTGTGTGTGTGTGTGTGTGTGTGTGTGTGTGTGTGTGTGTGTGTGTGTGTGTGTGTGTGTGTGTGTGTGTGTGTGTGTGTGTGTGTGTGTGTGTGTGTGTGTGTGTGTGTGTGTGTGTGTGTGTGTGTGTGTGTGTGTGTGTGTGCGTGCGCGCGCTGTGGTCTTGTGTGTGTGTATTTGCCAGGTGTGACACAGACTTCCACAGCCTCTTTGATATTTGTTCAGGCCCCCTGGTGGAGCAGCTGTCTCCAGAGTCAAACACCTGCTCTCCAGCTCAGACCAGAGCCAAGGAGCCTCCCACTGAGACACACACACACACACACACACACACACACACACTATGAGACCACACTGAGCCCACCTGCTCCCTAGACTAGGAACATGTCTTTAGGGTGAGTGTGTGTGTTCTGTGGAGGGGTGCAGGATGAAAGACAGGGCGGGGGGGAGAGGAGCATGGCAGCAGGAGAGAGACCAAAGGAGCTGAGGCTCTGAACATCAGAACCAGGCCTTGTGGACTGTTCCGTCCCGGCTGGACGCCAGGGAGAGACAGCGGCAGATAAATCCGTCTAATGACTTCCCTCTGTCTGGAACGTGCTCAGCAGCGCCGCAGACATGAAGGCTAATTAGCTAACGAGCGCGGCGGTTAATTCGCCTTAACGAAGCAGCGGCGGTTTCCAGCACAGAGAGGGAGATAGAGGGAGAGGGAGGGAGGGAGAGAGAGAGGGATAGAGCTGGGGGTGTGGGTGGTGGAAGTTGGCAGCAACCGGACTATGCTGGGACCGGTCCAGAAGCACCCCCCGCACCACCCTCCCTCCCCCCTTGGTGTCCCCCCGGGAAGAGTCAGGCGTGCCGACTGCGTGGCAGAAACGTTCCGGCAATGTTCCCGCTACTGGCCCAGCTCTGTGGGAGGCTCTGTGTGGGGCTCTGAGAGGCTCTGTGTGGGGCTCTGAGAGAGGCTCTGTGTGGGGCTCTGAGAGGCTCTGTGTGGGGCTCTGTGAGAGGCTCTGTGAGAGGCTCTGTGTGGGGCTCTGTGAGGGGCTCTGTGTGGGGCTCTGTGAGAGGCTCTGTGTGGGGCTCTGTGAGAGGCTCTGTGAGAGGCTCTGTGTGGGGCTCTGTGAGAGGCTCTGTGTGGCTCTGTGTGGGGCTCTGTGAGGGGCTCTGTGAGAGGCTCTGTGTGGGGCTCTGAGAGGCTCTGTGTGGGGCTCTGTGTGAGGCTCTGTGTGTGGCTCTGTGTGGGGCTCTGTGAGAGGCTCTGTGAGGGGCTCTGTGTGAGGCTCTGTGTGTGGCTCTGTGTGGGGCTCTGTGAGAGGCTCTGTGTGAGGCTCTGTGTGGGGCTCTGTGAGGCTCTGTGTGGGGCTCTGTGTGAGGCTCTGTGTGGGGCTCTGAGAGGCTCTGTGTGGGGCTCTGTGAGAGGCTCTGTGAGGGGCTCTGTGAGAGGCTCTGTGAGAGGCTCTGTGGGGCTCTGTGTGGGGCTCTGTGAGAGGCTCTGTGTGGGGCTCTGTGAGAGGCTCTGTGTGGGGCTCTGTGAGAGGCTCTGTGTGGGGCTCTGTGAGGGGCTCTGTGTGGGGCTCTGTGTGGGGCTCTGTGTGGGGCTCTGAGAGGCTCTGTGTGAGGCTCTGTGTGGGGCTCTGTGTGAGGCTCTGTGTGAGGCTCTGTGTGGGGCTCTGTGAGGCTCTGTGTAAGGCTCTGTGTGGGGCTCTGTGTGAGGCTCTGTGTGAGGCTCTGTGTGGGGCTCTGTGAGGCTCTGTGTGAGGCTCTGTGTGGGGCTCTGAGAGGCTCTGTGTGGGGCTCTGTGTGAGGCTCTGTGTGGGGCTCTGAGAGGCTCTGTGTGGGGCTCTGTGTGAGGCTCTGTGTGGGGCTCTGTGTGGGGCTCTGAGAGGCTCTGTGTGGGGCTCTGTGTGAGGCTCTGTGTGGGGCTCTGAGAGGCTCTGTGTGGGGCTCTGTGTGGGGCTCTGTGTGAGGCTCTGTGTGGGGCTCTGAGAGGCTCTGTGTGGGGCTCTGTGAGAGGCTCTGTGTGGGGCTCTGTGTGGGGCTCTGTGAGAGGCTCTGTGTGGGGCTCTGTGGGGCTCTGTGAGGCTGTGTGGGGCTCTGTGTGAGGCTCTGTGTGGGGCTCTGAGAGGCTCTGTGAGAGGCTCTGTGGGGCTCTGTGAGGCTGTGTGGGGCTCTGTGAGAGGCTCTGTGTGGGGCTCTGTGAGAGGCTCTGTGTGGGGCTCTGTGAGAGGCTCTGTGAGAGGTTCTGTGAGAGGCTCTGTTTGGGGCTCTGTGAGAGGCTCTGTGAGAGGTTCTGTGGGGCTCTAGGGGGCTCTGGGAGGCTCTGTGCATCATAGGATGGACTGGGAGCATGTTGAGCTCCGGAAAAAAGATGTCCGTTGTAAACAAACAGACCAGCAGGTCATAGAGAGCACAGATAAGACATGTCTGTCTCCTAACTCCACTTCCTGTCCTTGCATCATTTACCTCTTTAACACTTTGAGTGCCAGCCACGAGAAATCTCGTTAGTTCATGCCATGCGTTGAGTGCCAATGACGAGAAATCTAGTTTTTTAATCGTTATTTCTTTTATTAGCGATTTCCATAAATTTTCCATCAATCTAGCCTCACGTTACCATTGGGACTGGCTCTGAGCTCGAACAGGGAAAATACCGCCCCCTATCGTCTTCCGAGTGGTAATGCACGCATTGGATTGGACTGAATGAAAATGCATGGGGGGAAAAAATCTGGAATCCACATTTTACTTATCAGGCATGTAACCCGATCCGATTGCATTCATTGCCGACCCTCAGAACAGCGTGGAATATGTGTTTCGAGTACCCAGCGTTGGATCAATAAACGCGATCGATATTTGGAATGGCGATCAGGAATTGGAATAATCTTTTTGCAGAACATCTGATGTGAGGTAAGGAATCTATTTTACAAGTCTTGGGGTAATCAGAGTTTTTTTTCACATATCTCAACGTGTCCCCCATCTGTGTATGTGTGTGTGTGTGTGCTGACCAGAAAATAGATAATCGATTTTTCAGCCCGCTTCTCTAGCGTGCATAAGTACACATATACTATCGATAATCTAGCGTTTATTTGAAAACGATTCATAAATAGGCCGAAAAATTACAACGTGTTTTATGTATTCCACTAAAGGGCGTTTATCACAGAATCTTTTTTATTTTCTGGAAATTTCCAAAAACTTGCGTTTTTCAAAATGGTATAAAACGGAAATGTACATGTTGACTGCAAGCAAGCAGTGTTAATTTTGGCAGCTATTTTCATTTTAGTTTTAGTCTTAGTCATGTGTCAAGTGCTCCTTTTTCGTTTTCATCATATTTAGTCATCTTCATTTATTTTTCGTTTAGTCAGTTTTAGTCAACTAAATGTCTGAGCATTTTAGTCTTAGTCAGTTTTTGTCTCAATTTTGTCTTTTTTGTTTTAGTCTAGATTTTGTCGATGAAAACGGATGACATTTTTGTCTATTTTTTGTAGGGATGCACCGATATGAAAATTTGCGGCCGATACCGATTGTTCAACTAACACAATCGGCCGATACCGATATTTGTGACCAAAAAAAAAAGTTACTTATTTTTTTTAATAAAAAGATAAACAATAAATTATGAAACTACTGTATATTTGTATGTCTCTAAATGTTTTGATGAATTGAAAATGGAGGACCCTTATGTAAAAAAGCCGAAAGTCTTTTTCTGGTCTTCATCCTCCAGTCTTAGCACTGTTGTTGTATTGAGCTGTACTGTATTGTACCCATTCCGCAATCTGTTAATAACGTTTTCAATCAATCAATCAGACAAATGTATAGAAAAGCTTTTATTATAACCATATAACAAAAAATTATATTATTGTTTATGAAAATGTGTTAGCCCTATCCTTGACTATTATTTTAGGCATGGCAACAAATAAAATAATAATAATAAAATTAATAAATAAAATATTAAATAAATAAATAGGCTACACGTCTCTCTTTTTGTGTTACAAATTGTGCTCACCAATATCAACATAGGCCTCTTTACTTACTTAAAAAAGGAAACATCAAGAAATATGTTTATGGTATTCCATCATGCCATGTGTGTTTTTTATATATTTTATAATGCTCATGATTATTGCTGAAGTCTGAGTCATACAATACCCACTGGCTTTCATCTTCAACAGACTAACTTGACTAAAAAGACAAAAGTGTATGAGTTTTAAGAGTTTAACACTATGGCCGCCAAGGACGCCTTAACTCGTAATTCTGCCAATGACGCCGTAACACGTCATTGAGATCAATATTTCAAAAATCTGTGATCGCAATCATATTTCTCCCGCGGAGACTTGAGATCTACTGTTGATCCCCTCTCAACTCTCCAACGGTTCAAGAGCGCCATCTGGTGGCGGATCGCCCTAACCGGAAACGGAAACTGGTGCTCATCCAAATTCGGTCCGATCACTCGCTATAGGTCCCGGGACTCGAGCGCGACACAATGGATAGCGATCCGTTACCAATAACTCGATAAACAACATGATTTGGACGTATATACTATTATACAACCTGGAGATGGATCGCATATTTCAACATCCCATAATAGGAATATTTTTGCTCATCGCCCAACGGCCCGAGGAGACTGGGGTAAGTTTCAGCGTTTTTTTTTACTGTGTTCGATACAAACTGCTCTAATGATCATATCACCCACACTAGATGAATCATCTAACGTTGGCCACGGAATTATAAACGACCCCCCCCCCCCATCCGGTCAACATCAGATGATAAGTAGTAACTTCTAGAAGCACATCCATTTGAAATTTTTTATCTCGCGCCGATCGCTATCAAACTGTATTTGATCATCAATATAATGCATTTAGGGCTATAAATCACGTTCTGCAGAATGCTGCATAAAACGATAAAAACATATTTATACTTTAGACCGTATTTTAGTATGAATATGTGAATGAAAAAGTATAACGTTCCTACATCCTGAACCATAGATAATTGACGTTGAATGGGCCATAGTAATGTCAATTTAGCAATACAATTTAAAAAGTTATAGCCCTGCAAAGAAGGGGAAGTTCTCCATAGACAAATAGAGCTGGCAGAGGATGGTATAATGATGTACATAAGCCTGGCAAAGAAAGTGTTAAGAGACAGCACTCACTGTATCTCTCAAACAAAGCTCCATGTTCTCCAGTAATATCTCCATAATCTGAGTTTGCAACAGAACCATTTTGATTGACAGTCGATTCTGCCAATTACGTCACACCGCTAGCACCCACCTCCTGCTGTTCTTACGACCAATCGGCAAGCGTTTATTCTTATTTTACTTCCGGGAAGTCCGCCATTGATTTTGACGAGAGCTCAACAACAACAACAACGACAACAACAACGTTAGCTCCCCGCGGCCCACGAGTAGATTACCAGCGCTCCGCAGGATGACCAAACAAGGCATAATGATTTTACTGCAACGAATGTTATAATAAAAGCTTTTCTATACATTTGTCTGATTGAAAACTTTATTTTTTTTATCCACTTTTTCTCCCATTTTTCTATATTTTCTCCCATCCCAATTTCGTATCATCCAATTCAACCCTCCCCTGTCACGAACGCTGTTTCTTGCCTCCCACAAGCCGGCTGCAATGTGGACTAAGTCATACATAGCACAAGTCCCCTCCGGTACTTGAGGTAACAGCAGTCGCATCTTTTCACCTGCGCAGCTCGATCTCTCAGTGGCGAGGAGTAACGCGTGGGAGGCTCACGCTGCCCCCGACACTTCCTGATTCTACTGCGCAGGCGCACCAACCGACCTGTAGGAGTCGCTGTCCACAACGCCCGATCCCCACCCATCAGTTTCCCACCCCCTAATACGGCCAATGTGTATTAGTACGGACGGCCAGCTAAACTGAAAGCAATGTGGAGCGCTGGGCTCGAACAGGCAAGCCCAGCGTCTCCGTCATTCGTGGCGAGTGCCTTGCCCACTACGCCACGTAGCCGCCCCTGATTGAAAACTTTATTAACATATTAACTGCCATGCAGTTTGCCCGTCTCATACCACTCTCTGCCACCACTCTAAGCCTATGGAGATGTTCACCTTCTTTGCAGGGCTATAACTTTTTAAATTGTATTGCTAAATTGACATTACTATGGTCCATTCAACATCGATTATCTATCGTTCAGGATGTAGGAACGTTATACTTTTTCATTCATAGATTCATACGAAAATACCATCTAGAATATGAATATGTTTTTATCGTTTTCTGCAGTAATTCCTAGAACGTGAGTTATAGGGCATAAGCGCATATATAGATTATCAACTGCCGTTTGTTGCCGATACACGTTATATTAAAAATTTCAACTGTGCATGAATGCTGCAGAAAACGATAAAAACATATTTATACTTTAGACCGTATTTTAGTATGAATATGTGAATGAAAAAGTATAACGTTCCTACATCCTGAACCATAGATAATTGACGTTGAATGGGCCATAGTAATGTCAATTTAGCAATACAATTTAAAAAGTTATAGCCCTGCAAAGAAGGGGAACTTCTCCATAGACAAATAGAGCTGGCAGAGGATGGTATAATGATGTACATAAGCCTGGCAAAGAAAGTGTTAAGAGACAGCACTCACTGTATCTCTCTCAAACAAAGCTCCATGTTCTCCAGTAATATCTCCATAATCTGAGTTTGCAACAGAACCATTTTGATTGACAGTCGATTCTGCCAATTACGTCACACCGCTAGCACCAACCTCCTGCTGTTCTTACCACCAATCGGCAAGCGTTTATTCTTATTTTACTTCCGGGAAGTCCGCCATTGATTTTGACGAGAGCTCAACAACAACAACAACGACAACAACAACGTTAGCTCCCCGCGGCCCACAAGTAGATTACCAGCGCTCCGCAGGATGACCAAACAAGGCATAATGATTTTACTGCAACGAATGTTATAATAAAAGCTTTTCTATACATTTGTCTGATTGAAAACTTTATTTTTTTTTATCCACTTTTTCTCCCATTTTTTCTATATTTTCTCCCATCCCAATTTCGTATCATCCAATTCAACCCTCCCCTGTCACGAATGCTGTTTCTTGCCTCCCACAAGCCGGCTGCAATGTGGACTAAGTCATACATAGCACAAGTCCCCTCCGGTACTTGAGGTAACAGCAGTCGCATCTTTTCACCTGCGCAGCTCGATCTCTCAGTGGCGAGGAGTAACGCGTGGGAGGCTCACGCTGCCCCCAACGCTTCCTGATTCTACTGCGCAGGCGCACCAACCGACCTGTAGGAGTCGCTGTCCACAACGGCCGATCCCCACCCATCAGATTCCCACCCCCTAATACGGCCAATGTGTATTAGTACGGACGGCCAGCTAAACTGAAAGCAATGTGGAGCGCTGGGCTCGAACAGGCAAGCCCAGCGTCTCCGTCATTCGTGGCGAGTGCCTTGCCCACTACGCCACGTAGCCGCCCCTGATTGAAAACTTTATTAACATATTAACTGCCATGCAGTTTGCCCGTCTCATACCACTCTCTGCCACCACTCTAAGCCTATGGAGATGTTCACCTTCTTTGCAGGGCTATAACTTTTTAAATTGTATTGCTAAATTGACATTACTATGGTCCATTCAACATCGATTATCTATCGTTCAGGATGTAGGAACGTTATACTTTTTCATTCATATATTGATACGAAAATACCGTCTAGAATATGAATATGTTTTTATCGTTTTCTGCAGTAATTCCTAGAACGTGAGTTATAGGCATAAGCGCATATATAGATTATCAACTGCCGTTTGTTGCCGATACACGTTATATTAAAAATTTCAACTGTACATGATCCTACACGTTATGACTGATCATGCGCGGATGAACGGGGGGGGGGGGTCGTTTATAATTCCATGATCGTCAGTAAATGCTTTATGTAGTATGGGTGATATATTGATCAGAGCAGTTTGCATTATTAATAATAAACACTCACGCTGAAAATGACGTCAGCGTCCTCTTACCGTTCGCCGATGAGACTGGAGGAAAAAGATCCCACTTATTTGACGTGATCTACTCGATCCATTTCCGGTTTGTATAATAATAATAAACGCCCAAATCATATCGATTATTGAGTTATGGCAGCAATCCATATACACGACGTGTGTCTAGAGTCCCGCAACAATATGTGAGTGCCGGACGCATTTGCCCGGTGCACCGAGATCACCAGAGATCCATTTCCGGTTGTAACTCGCCGATCATCCACCAGGCGGCAGTATTGAAGCGTTGCAGAGTTGTGCAGGCTCCCACTGCATCAGACCAGGCTCTGTGAGGGCATTCTGAATACCATGGCGAAAAAATTAAATATGATCTCAATAACGTCGTACGCCGTGGAATGGCAGAATTATGTTAATGCCACAAAACGAATGCCTTTTATTAATCATAAGTAACTTCGATGCAGTAGCGTGTGTGGGGACGGCGTTGTGCAGGTCGCTTGACTGAAACTTTTTTCAAAGTTTGAATGTGTGGGCCAGATTGATGCGACACAAATTGATGGATATTTATCGGCTACTGCCATCGGCACATTTGAGCTTATAGGCCGATGGCAGTCAACAAGGCACTTATCGGCCGATACCCGACCGATATATCGGTGCACCCCTAATTTGTAGTTAATGTACAAAAATATATATATATATATTATATAAATTATAAAACTTTTTTTTTCTTTTCTTTTTTTTACAGCTACTGTTTTATATATACTGTTTTTTTTAGTAATAACTAGAAAGTAATGGTATTTATTAGTGCTGTCAGGCGATTAAAAAAAGTAATCTAATTAATTACAGGATTTGTAATTAATTAATCTAATTAATCGCATTTTAATCGCATAACCATTTTATGCCTGATATTCTATATTCTATAATCATATTTCAAATTGCATGTGTCCAGATGGCAGAATTCAGTACTGTATCTACAAAACCTTCTGTTTAATCATCTTCCATCTATTAATTTGCTTAGATTTTTCAGGTCTGGTCAATTTGAGCATGGTGTTATTCACAGTCAAAGATAAAAAAATTTATTGATATTCTCATTTGGTTCATTACAATTGACTCAAAATAAAATTTTCATTCAATCAATCACCGCGCAGATTGATTGATTGATTGATTGATTGAATGAAAATGTTATTAACAGATTGCAGAATGGGTACAATACAGTACGGCTCAATACACACAATTGTTAAGGGGATGCAGACCAGAGAGAGACTTTCGTCTTGTTTACTTCAGGGTTCCCCATTTTCAATTCATAATGAATTGTAAGTAAGGGTGCAACTTGCACCGTGCAATCCATTCTTTGTGGATCTAGCCCACAGTATTTCTGACACTGGGAATACATTCCCTGAGATTCATAGATGTCCCTAGAATCAGATACCAAGAACATGCAAATGGACCATATTAAAAAAAGTCTGTAAATGTGTATTCTACATTCTTATGGAATGAATGAGATACAAAAAAAAATTATAAAAAAAAATTATAAAAAGAAATATTAATTTTTTTTGTAATACATTTTGAGTTAATTTTCATAACGCGATAATTTGCTGTGCAATTAATTAATCTAATTAACGCGATAAACTGACAGCCCTAGTATTTATTCAACAACAGGTGATTGTATAGATTAGTATTAGTATCATTAAAAGTTCTATGCTCAACTATACTTCACCCACGGAAAGGTTGTTGGCACATTGGTTCCACACGGACATTATATGTTGTTGCACTTGCTTCCAGAAGGCTCCGTTTAGGTCAGCTAGTAGCAGAGGCTCTGTTGTGATTTTTAATGCACAATAAATATTCAACATTCTCTTTTGAGACTCCGCCTCAGACTCTAAAAAGCTCACTAAAAGCTAAACATTGTCACCGGTATGGCTGTCCGCAACATGTCATTAATTGTGTGCGAGAGGTCGATAAGTTAGCCACATTAGCATGAGCTAGGTTAGCCACTAGCTAACGCGAGCTAGATGGAAATACAAACAATATAACGTTACTGGTGAAAAAGTGATTTACGTTGGAATACTCCTTTGCCAACTTGCTGTACTTTGCTTGCAGGTCTGCAGCTGGATTATGAATAGTCCCAACTTTAGCCAAGGTAACGTTAAGCTAAAACTAGCTTTTCAAATAGCTCTTCAGCTAATGCTAATAACAGAGCTCCCCGTCACACTGCTCTGTCGGGGACGATGGCATTAAGAAAAGTTATAATTATTTTTTCTCGTCTTGTTTTAGTCAACAATATCAACATACATGAAGAGAAATTTCGTCCTGGTTTTTGTAAATTAAATGTTTGTGTTCTCAGTTGTGGTCAACGATATTTAATAAACTATTTAGTCTCGTTAGCGTTACATGGTCTTCAATAACGTGACGTCACGTCTCGTTGTCGTCATGAAAAAAACCTTCGTTGACGAACATCTTTCGTCACCATTTGAGTTGACAAAATTAACACTGCAAGCAAGTCATTGATAAGCGACGGGCGTATTAGACACATAGCCATAATATAGAATATAGAAATAGTTCCGTGAAATCATGAAATATTGGAAAATCTGTCTAAAAAGGCTGGCATTCAAGCGATAAATCGTGCGCCCCCTGCTAAAACATGTCTGTCTCCTAGCTCCACTTCCTGTCCCTGCATCATTTACCTCTTTAACTAACTCATGTCTGTCTCCTAACTCCACTTCCGTAGTTCGTGAATCTTCCACCAGTATCTGTATTGTCCAGAGTACCGTGGTCCTCTCTATACCCAGCAGCACTGTTACTGTCCACTAGGGGTGTAAAGGTACACGTATCCGTACCGAACCGTTTCAGTGTGTACCGTACCGTACTGTACCGTACCGGACGGCTGTGTAGTGTACCGAACGAATACAACGGTATGTTAACCACTAATGACCGCCCACCGGGGGCTGTTTTTTCCACAATCTAATATAATGATTATAATTTTTGAATTTCTTTACAAGTCGATTATTAATTTCAATATAGAATATTCGTTGACGGCCCTACAAGTGCAATTAGTTACTGCACACTACATCACCCCTGAGTGGAACATGGAAAGCCAAACTTTCCCCCACTGTACCGAAAACCCCTACCGAACCTTGACTTCAAAACCGAGGTACGTACCGAACCGTGGTTTTTGTGTCCCGTTACACCCCTACTGTCCACGTTCTCAACAACAGTTGAGTGGAATCCAGACAAAGGCGCTAATTGGAAAACGCAGCGATGGCAGCTTTACCTCTTCTCTGTGGGTAGAATACAGCTCTGTTTTACTCTCTGTACCGTTCTTTCCATCAGTCATGTTATTTCTCTCCAGTGTCTCTCAGGATGTTGACTGTGTGTGTTTGACCCAGGCAGCAACCCTGCTCCCCTGTGTGGGAGGTAAGTGGGTTTGAGGGGCAACTCTCCAGCCCTGAGAGTTTCCTGCTGGGGGTTGCAAACAGCCTGGAGGCAGAGTGTGCGTGTGTGTGTGTGTGTGTGTGTGTGTGCGTGCGTGTGTGTGTGTGTGTGGCGTGTGGTCACGGTGTGTGGCGTGTGGTGTGTGTGTGTTGTGTGTGTGTGTGTGCAAGCATTTGTGTGTATGCACCTGCCCTTTTGGGTGTGTGTGTGTGTGTATGTGTGTGTGTGTACTTGTATTGATCTCTCCCTGGCGCTGTGGTAGATTGGTTCGGCTGCAGAGAGCGACCCGGCACCCACTGCTGTGTGTCTGAGTGTCTCTGACATTTAACATGATCTTTAAAGGCATTTCTCCATAGTGCCCGCAGGATCTAACGGCGTGTTGGGTGGTTCTCTCTCTCTCACTCTGTCTCACTCTCACTCTCGCTCTCTCACTCACTCTCACTCGCTCTCTCTCTCGCTCTCTCACTCTCGCTCTCTCTCTCACTCTCGCTCTCTCACTCTCACGCACCCTGGCAGCCAGATATGCTCTGGAGCAGGCGAGGTGTGCTGGGGCTGGTTGGTTGGAGGGTGTAGTAGGAGTGAGGAGTTCAGTTAGTCAGCATTTGAAGCAGCCAGGGGTTTTAAGTTTATGGAGACGGCGTTCACTGATTTCAAATTGACCCGAGCCACACTGTTTGAACTCAGTGGAAATCATCTTCTCACCTTCTCTCACCTTCACTTAACTCCTCCCTTCGCTGCTCATGTACCCCTCCTCTCTCTCTCTCTCTCTCCATCCTTGTCTGTCTCTCTCCTTTCCCCATATCTCTCCTTTCCCCCCACCTCCCTCTCTCTCCCTTCCTCCCTCTCTCTCCCTTCTTCCCTTTCTCTCCCTTCATCCCTCTCTCTCCCTTCCTCCCTCTCCCTCCCTTTCTCTCCCTTCCCCCCTCTTCCCTTCCCCCCACTCTCCTCCCCTGCCTCCCCCTCTCTATCTCTTCCTCTCCCTCCCTCCCTCTCTTCTTTCCCCCCACCTCCCACCCTCTCTCTCTCTCTTTATCCTGCCCTCCCTCCCTTCCCCTCTCCTTTCCCCCACCCTCTCTCTCTTTCTCCCTCTCTCTTTCTCTACCCCTCTCTTTCTCTACCCCTCTCTTTCTCTCTCCCCCCCCCCCCTTTCCTCCAGGATCTACTCTAAGTTCTCCCAGAAGAAGATGGTGGAGCTGTCTGAGGCGGGTCTGATGAACTTCCTGCTGCTGTTTGTGGTGGTGGCGCGACAGGCTGAGCTGGAGGACGTGTCTGGACGCGCCTGTGAGCTGCTGGGGCTGCTGCCCCCAAACTGCCCCCCTGGACAGCGCTCTCTGGTCTGGAGGGGCCAGCTGGCCCTGCTGCTGCTCTTCCAGGTGGGGCTGTCTCTGGGGCTGTCTCTGCCTCCCCGGGCCTTTTTATCAACGACTGTTTTTAACCCTTTCACCGTCGGTAGTGTGATAGTAAAGGGTTAACCTTCTGTAGTGTGGCAGTGAAATGTTTAACCCGGCTGTTGTGTGGCAGTGAAAGGGTTAACCTGTGTATTTATTGTCACAGTGAAAGGGTTAACCGTTTGGTAGTGCGGCGGTGAAAGGGTTAAAGGCCCAATCTGTGATTCCTAACATAAAACACAAGGATAGCTCCACCACCAAGAATAAAACAAAACGGAACGGAGGACAGGTTTTCATTCTCTAGTTGATACAATACCAGTAAACAGTTAATATGTATTTAATTGACTGGGATTTTGACATAATACCAGACACCAGGTTCATATTTATTAGATTTTTTTTTTAATGCATTTGCTGTATTTTGTGTCTGTAAAAGGTAACATTGGTAATATTTCTAAACCCTGGATTAGAATAGATCTATGTTTATATGGCTGCAACAATAAGCTCTGTAGGACATAATTCATTTAACTTTTTCATACCACGGTACAGGAATTACCAGCTCAACCCCCCCCCCCCCCAATTCCAGGCTGCCCACATCCCCAAAACATGAAGAGAAAAGGTATCACTTTGTATGAGAACGTGGATGTAATTGAAGCCTTCTTTCAGGAGAGGGGTCTGGATGTGGGGGCCCAGGCGAGCTGGCTGGCCTCCTCCTTCAACGAGACCGCCAAGGAGTTCTACAAGAAGACCACGGAGGCCGCTCGCAGGCTGGCCCTCTGGGGGCCTCTGGGCTCTTACCTGGAGGGAGTGGCGGAGGTGTTTGAGACGAGCACCAATCTCAGCCTATCGGAAGAGAGGCTCCTCAACGAGGGATTTGATTGGTTGCTGCCAGCCTGCCGCCAGTCCGAGCTAAGTTCTGCTTTGGGCTTCCTGCAGATTGTTCTCTCCCAGCTGAGGTGAGGGAGGGCTGGTATAAGCACTCACACACACTCGCAGATGTCTCACACTCACTCACATGTCTTATTTAGATATAATTTACATTTTTATTTTACTAATATAATACTTAATGAGTATTGTGAAGTCTTATTTAAGGTGTTGTGAGGTCTTATTCAGAGTATTGTGAAGTCTTATTTGGAGTATTGTGAAGTCTTATTTAAGGTATTGTGAAGTCTTATTTAAAGGAAAACTCCAACATTTTGGGAAATTAGCTTATTTAACATCTTCCCTGGAGTTGGACAAGAAGATGCATACCTTTTTCATCTCTCTGCATGCATTGGGCTTAGGGAACGCCTGGACCGTTAGCCTAGCTTAGCTTCATTACTGGAATTGGGGCAGACATCTAGCCTAGTTCACTACAGTCAGGAAATATACAATCAAATACAATCAAAATACAACTCCCAAACGTTCCTGTAAACATGTTGTGACCTGTGTATTTACCACGTCTCCCAGTCACACGAGTCTCCCAGACACACAAGTCACACGAGTCTCCCAGTCACACAAGTCTCCCAGACACACAAGTCTCCCAGTCACATGAGTCTCAGTCACACGAGTCTCCCAGTCACACAAGTCTCCCAGACACACAAGTCTCCCAGTCACACAAGTCTCCCAGACACACAAGTCTCCCAGTCACACAAGTCTCCAAGTCACACAAGTCTCCCAGACACACAAGTCTCCCAGTCACACAAATCTCCCAGTCACAGTGTGACTTGTGTGACTGGGAGACTTGTGTGTCTGGGAGACTCGTGTGACTTGAAGACTTGTGTGACTGGGAGACTTGTGTGACTGGGAGACCTGTGTGACTGGGAGACTCGTGTGACTGGGAGACTTGTGTGTCTGGGAGACTTGTGTGACTGAGAGACTCGTGTGACTGGGAGACTTGTGTGTCTGGGAGACCTGTGTGACTGGGAGACTCGTGTGACTGGGAGACTTGTGTGTCTGGGAGACTTGTGTGACTGGGAGACTCGTGTGACTTGTGTGACTGGGAGACGTGGTAAATACACAGGTCACAACATGTTTACAGGAACGTTTGGCAGTTGTATTTTGATTGTATTTGGAGTATATGTCCTGACTGTAGTGAACTAGGCTAGATGTCTGCCCCACTTCCAGTGATGAAGCTAGGTCCAGGCGTTCCCTAAGCCCAATGCATGCAGAGAGACGAAAAAGGTATGTATCTTCTTGTCTAACTCCAGGGAAGATGTTAAATAAGCTAATTTCCCAAAATGTTGGAGTTTTCCTTTAAGGTATTGTGAAGTCTTATTTA
>NC_140183.1:21181882-21249066 GCF_963971535.1 Notolepis coatsorum | reverse complement strand
ACACTGCAGTGGGAGGATTAAGTGGGGTCTCTGACGATGTCTTGTACAATGAGGGTTGATGGGTGTGAAAGGCCCATTCCGCCGTAGTAACGAGGCTAATGAATTCAGACTAATCGATTGTCTCAGCTCTCTCTGGATTAGATGCAACCTTGCTGGAAGGCGCTGGCGAAGTGCGTGTGTGTGTGTGTGTGTGTGTGTGTGACAAGCAGAGTGGGGTGAAGGGATGGTGAGAGGGGGGTGGGGTGGTAACATTGCCCCCCCACCCTCTCTTCCAACCTTCTATCTTCCATCCCTCTCTCCCTCCCCAGCGCCCCCCCCCCCCCCCCCCCTTCCAGGCGAGTGAGGGGGGACACAGGGATCATCTCCAGTCTAAATGAGATTACAGCTTCTACAGCTTCTTATCTGGGCTAATGCCAGGCGCTGTGGGGCTGCTGGGGCGGCTGGGACCGGGGCCCCGCCATGAGCCACGGGAGCCCAAAGCCTGGTCTGTGTACAGGGGCTCAGCAAGCCTCCTCTCTTCTCTCCTCTCTTCTCCTCTCCTCTGTCATCTCAACCCCTCCTCTCTCCTCTCTTCTCCTTTCCTCTGTCCTCTCAACCCCTCCTCTCTCATCCTCTCCTCTCAACCCCTCCTCTCTCATCCTCTCCTCTCAACCCCTCCTCTCTCATCCTCTCCTCTCAACCCCTCCTCTCTCATCCTCTCCTATCAACCCCTTCTCTCTCCTCTCCTCTCTCATCCTCTCCTCTTAACCACTCCTCTCTCCTCTCTTCTATTCTCTCCTCTCAAGTTCAACCCCTCCTCTCTCATCCTCTCCTCAACCCCTCCTTTCTCCTCTCCTCTCTCATCCTCTCCTCTCAACCCCTCCTCTCTCATCCTCTCCTCTCTTCTCTCTTCTAATCTCCTCTGTCCTCTCAACCCCTCTTCTCTTCTCTCTCTCTTCTCCTCTCATCTGTCCTCTCAACCCCTCCTCTCTCCTCCTCTCTCAATCACTCCTCTCTCCTCTCTTCTATTCTCTCCTCTCTTATCCTCTCCTCTGTCCTCTAAACCCATCCTCTCTCATCCTCTCCTCTCAACCCCGCCTCTCTCCTCTCCTCTCTCATCCTCTCCTCTCAACCCATCCTCTCTCATCCTCTCCTCTTAACCACTCCCCTCTCCTCTTCTCTCTCATCCTCTCCTCTCTCATCCTCTCCTCTCCCCTCTTCATATCTCCTCTCATCATCTCCTCTCAACCACTCCTCTCTCCTCTCCTCCTCTCACTCCTCTCCTCATCTCTCCTCTCAACCTCTCCCCTCAACCACCCCTCCCCCCTCTCTCATCCTCACCTCTCAACCACTCCTCTCTTCTCTCCTCCTCTCTCATCCTCTCCTCTCAACCACTCCTCTCTCCTCCTCCTCTCCTCTCTTCTCCACTCATCTCTCCTCTCCTCTCTCCTCTCTCAACCACTGTTCTCTTCTCACCTCTCTTCTCTCCACTCCTCTCCTCTCCTCATCTGTCCTCTCCTTTCTCATCCTCTCACTCAACCACTCCTCTCCCCTCTTCTCTCCTTTCTCAACCTCACTCAACCACTCCTCTCCCCTCTTCTCCTCTCCTTTCTCAACCTCTCACTCAACCACTCCTCTCCCCTCTTCTCCTCTCCTTTCTCAACCTCTCTCAACCACTCCTCTCTCCTATCCTCTCCTCTGCCTCCCTCGCATCGCACCGCCGCACCTGCTAATCCCCCAAGAGAGAAAAGAGAGAAAACAGTAGAAGAGGAGAAGGAAGAAGGGATTTGAGAAAGTTAGCGGTTGGGTGTATGGTGGTGTACAGGGGAGGGAGGTGTTGTGTTGGGAGTTAAGTGAATCAGTATCTCTCTTTCTCTTGTTTGTGTGTATATATATATGTGTTTGTGTTCATATATATATATATGTGTGTGTGTATATATACTGTATGTGTGTGTGTATATATATTAGAGCTGGGCCGTTAACGGCGTTAACGTGCTGCGTTAACGCGATACTAGTATCGCGCGATAATATAATTGACGCAGTTAATCTAATTTTTTTTTTTTTTTTTTTTATAAACCTTTATTTACCCAGGGTAGGTTCACTGAGCACAGATGATCTTTTTCAGGAACGCCCTGCTTCACATTCACACAGTTCCATTCACACCTGGGAGCTGCCCAGTACAACCACAGTTGACACCATTGGCCACTGAGCAACTCCACTGGAGCAGTTGATTTGCATTGGCAGGGTTTGGCCCTGTCTGGCACCCAACGGGAAAAATATTATAGGCACTATAAGTAGACACCGCTACATAAAACAAGCTGGTCTGCCTGAGTGACTGGTGGAAGAAGGGGGACATAGAGATTGGACTGATTGAGTCAAGACATGTCACATAGTTCAAGTTTGAAATGCTTCTTTTTGTTTTGCTCCTGAGAGTGTGCTAGATACTGTACTGTACTGGTAATATTATTTATTTGTGTTAACTTCTGAATAAAACAACTTATTAAACACAAGTACATCTTATTGAACATTATTTTGATATTTCATTACCAATTATCATAGCAAAACAGCTTTTTCAAACAGTCTGTAATGCATTTTGGAAACGGGAGATGGGCTCATGGTGTAATGGGCCACCTGGCCTGAGAAACATAAGGAGGAAAGAAAAAGTAAGGACTTACTTCTGGTCATTATTTGGGTAGAACACACATATTTTGAATGCCGTCGGCAGGTTTTTTTTTTTTTTTTTGCGCCATTTTAATCTAGATTAATCTAGATTAAATCCAGGATTGCAGATAGATTAATCTAGATTTAAAAAAATTATCTATGCCCACCTCTAATATATATATATATATACACGTGTGTCTGTGTATATATACAGTATATCAAAAATCAAATCACCTTTATTAACACACACCGATGTGTGTGTGTGTGTGTGTGTGTGTATATATATATATATATATATATGTGTGTATATAGATATGTGTGTGTATATATACAGTATATGTGTGTGTATATATATATGTGTGTGTATATACAGTATATGTGTGTGTGTGTGTGTGTACTTCCCATTGTGCCTACATTTGTGTTTCCCTTCTTCCAGGAGGGTCCATCATCGCAGCGTCCAGTCTGGCCCCCCCTCTGCCTGGGCTCCCCCTGCCGCCAGTGTGGGGAAAGAGCGCCACCTGGCGGTGGCAGCGGCTCTGTGGGCCCACTTCTTCCCCTTCCTCCGCAGCCTGCGTCTCTCCCAGACGCCCCCTACGCAGCTGGCCGACGCTGCTGCAGGTCAGGAGGGAGGGAGGGAGGGAGGGAGGGAGGGAGGGAGGGGAGGGGAGTGGGTGATGGTTGTAGAGGGGAGGAAGGGGGGTGAAGAACAGAGAGGGCTAGAGTGAAGCCCCTCTCAGACAGGCACTGGACTCCTGGTCTTAACCACACGTTACTCGGAGGGGCTTTGTGTCCGAACGCAAACATTGAAATGATTCCGTGCAGAGTTCACCCTCCCAGCTCCCTCGTCCTCAGTCTGCATAATTACAGCCTGCCCTCACGTCTGAACACAGGCAGGTCATTGTTCGCAGTGTTTGTTCACACAGCGAGCGAATCGGCGTATCGATTAATACAGACTAACCATGTTCCATACACTACAATGTTGCGCACAGGTGGCCATTTCCCGCTGATAGTTAAATGAAAACGCATGGGAATGGTTTCATCATGGCATCAGAGCTGCATCATAGCCCTCTGAATTGTAATGGAATCGTGAGGTGGCCAGAGAATCCCACCCCTAGTGGTGGTAGGAGATGTCAGGGAGAGAGAGGGTGATGGTAGGAGACGGGGAGAGAGAGAGGGTGATGGTAGGAGACGGGGAGAGAGAGAGCGGGCGATGGTAGGAGATGTCAGAGAGAGAGAGGGTGATGGTAGGAGATGTCAGGGAGAGAGGGTGATGGTAGGAGACGGGGAGAGAGAGAGAGGGTGATGGTAGGAGATGTCAGGGAGAGAGAGGGTGATGGTAGGAGACGGGGAGAGAGAGAGCGGGCGATGGTAGGAGATGTCAGAGAGAGAGTGGGTGATGGTAGGAGATGAGAGAGAGAGTGGGTGATGGTAGGAGATGAGAGAGAGCGGGTGATGGTAGGAGATGAGAGAGAGAGTGGGTGATGGTAGGAGATGATAGAGGGTGATGGTAGGAGATGAGAGAGAGAGATGGTGATGGTAGGAGATGAGAGAGAGAGTGGGTGATGGTAGGAGATGAGAGAGAGAGATGGTGATGGTAGGAGATGAGAGAGAGAGTGGGTGATGGTAGGAGATGAGAGAGAGAGATGGTGATGGTAGGAGATGTCAGGGAGAGAGGGTGATGGTAGGAGATGAGAGAGAGCGGGTGATGGTAGGAGATGAGAGAGAGAGTGGGTGATGGTAGGAGATGATAGAGGGTGATGGTAGGAGATGAGAGAGAGAGATGGTGATGGTAGGAGATGAGAGAGAGAGTGGGTGATGGTAGGAGATGAGAGAGAGAGATGGTGATGGTAGGAGATGAGAGAGAGAGTGGGTGATGGTAGGAGATGAGAGAGAGAGGGTGATGGTAGGAGATGATGGAGAGAGAGAGGGTGATGGTAGGAGATGTTATGGAGAGAGAGAGGGTGATGATAGGAGATGTTAGGGAGAGGGTGATGGTAGGAGATGATGGAGAGAGAGAGGGTGATGGTAGGAGATGTTATGGAGAGAGAGAGGGTGATGGTAGGAGATGTTAGGGAGAGAGAGAGGGTGATGGTAGGAGATGAGAGAGATAGGGTGATGGTAGGAGATGAGAGAGAGAGGGTGATGGTAGGAGAAGAGAGAGAGAGGGTGATGGTAGGAGATGATAGAGAGTGATGGTAGGAGATGTTAGGGAGAGAGAGAGGGTGATGGTAGGAGATGAGAGAGATAGGGTGATGGTAGGAGATGAGAGAGAGAGAGGGGGTGATGGTAGGAGATGTTAGGGAGAGAGAGGGTGATGGTAGGAGATGAGAGAGAGAGGGTGATGGTAGGAGATGAGAGAGAGAGAGAGGGTGATGGTAGGAGATGAGAGAGAGAGAGAGAGAGGGTGATGGTAGGAGATGAGAGAGAGAGAGTGATGGTAGGAGATGTTAGGGAGAGAGAGAGGGTGATGGTAGGAGATGTTAGGGAGAGAGAGAGGGTGATGGTAGGAGATGTTAGGGAGAGAGAGAGGGTGATGGTAGGAGATGAGAGAGAGAGGGTGATGGTAGGAGATGTTAGGGAGAGAGAGAGGGTGATGGTAGGAGATGAGAGAGAGAGGGTGATGGTAGGAGATGAGAGAGAGAGGGTGATGGTAGGAGATGTTAGGGAGAGAGAGAGGGTGATGGTAGGAGATGAGAGAGATAGGGTGATGGTAGGAGATGATAGAGAGAGAGTGATGGTAGGAGATGTTAGGGAGAGAGAGAGGGTGATGGTAGGAGATGAGAGAGAGAGGGTGATGGTAGGAGATGAGAGAGAGAGGGTGATGGTAGGAGATGATAGAGAGAGAGTGATGGTAGGAGATGTTAGGGAGAGAGAGAGGGTGATGGTAGGAGATGAGAGAGATAGGGTGATGGTAGGAGATGAGAGAGAGAGAGAGGGTGATGGTAGGAGATGTTATGGAGAGAGAGAGGGTGATGATAGGAGATGAGAGAGAGAGGGTGATGGTAGGAGATGAGAGAGAGAGGGTGATGGTAGGAGATGTTAGGGAGAGAGAGATGGTGATGGTAGGAGATGAGAGAGAGAGGGTGATGGTAGGAGATGAGAGAGAGAGGGTGATGGTAGGAGATGTTAGGGAGAGAGAGAGGGTGATGGTAGGAGATGAGAGAGATAGGGTGATGGTAGGAGATGATAGAGAGAGAGTGATGGTAGGAGATGATATGGAGAGAGAGAGAGAGGGTGATGGTAGGAGATGTTAGGGAGAGAGAGAGGGTGTTATGTAGGTCCAAACCCTAGAATTATAAAACAAGTATGAAAGGTTAAAAGTAGCTGTATCCTGTATCCCATTACCACCGTCTCTCAGTGCTAAACTTCTTCCATGAGAACATTGGGGCTGCGACCTCATCTTATAATTCAAGCCCTAGTTCAGGTTCTGTATACTTGGCAATGGATATTCCCTCCCCCTAATGCGCATTTATGATTTATAATAATACCAAGTGGAAACTCATTATAATATCATGTAGACCTGATGTCCCCTCCCTAGTGCCATTTTAGACAGTAGTCTTGTTTGCCATCTCGCACCCTCTCTGCAACGCGTCAACTTCATCCCCCACAGGCTTCACTCTGTTGGCTTTTGACCTGCCGAGCTCCGCCCCCCAGGACCTCCAGCCCAGCCCGGTCCAGTCCATCATGCAGTGCTTCGGCTGGGACGACATGCTCCACCCGGTGCTGGTGACCCGCTACCTCCCACACCTGCTCCAGAACAGGTAGCTCTCAGTCTGCACCGGCCCACAGTGCAACACAGGCTCCAGGAAACATCTGGCTGTTCCTGTCCTATAGAGCGTGTCGGGGACCTCCAGGGGGGGGGCCCAGGAACGGCTTCAGTTGAATGGGGTTTTGACATAGACATATTCAAATAATAATAATAAATATATATATACAAATGAAAGGTGCTATAGATAAACATTTTATGTAGAGAAATCATTTAAAAAGATTAAGAACTAAGAAATAAGTACGTGCCTAGATTTTAGGATCTGGCTCCTCTCTACAAAACCACAACGGACAGCATAGCAATTACTGTCTGAATATTCTTAAAAAAACACACTGCTTCAATCAATATCTGATTTTTTTTTTAATAAAAAAGTAACCTTTGTGTTGTCTTTTACTAGTATGCACTTTGCTACTAAGAATATAATAGAAGTACTTTATTGATCCCGAGGGAAATTCAGCGTAATCTAATGTGCCTATATTACTACCTATTATGCTAATATGTCTATTCTACTATGCACTCAAGAGTGTAAAACAATATCACTTACCCTTGCAGAGCTGCCAGAGTTGTACCTTTCCTGCTGACTCGTTGTACAGAACTTGTCACCTAAGTGTCACTTAGTCACTTAGGATAAAAGCGTCAGCTAAATGACTAAATGTATATTCCATAAACAACCTGCACCACATGAAAAGCAGGATTATGTTCAGACAATGATCCGAGTAACTATATACTTAAAGGTGCTTTAGATAACATTCTTATGTAGAGTAATCATTGGGGGGGGAAAACAATACATCCACAGAAGTGTTGTGTTTCCCCCCAAAAGATCATTGATTAATGATTTTATCATTTAAAAAAGGTTTGTGGGTCCAAAATGAATGTTGTTGTTTACATGTTGTGTGCATGTATCTCCTCCCTACTTCCTATTTCCCCATGTGGAATGCACCTGCTTGGATAAATGTCATGCTGGTGCTCTAGTGTGACATCTAGTGGCTGAATGTTATCTATAGCACCTTTAAATGTTAGTTTGAAATGCAAACCATTTGAATCCCAAGGTGGTTATGCTCATCAAGCAGGCTGTCATTGAAAATGACCATGTTTGTATTTAGGCTAGGAATTTGAATGTTGATAATACATTCAAATGAAATGCTATATGTAAGGGACAGTTTTCAACCTTAATCTTATCGTTCTGTCGTGAGTCTGACATGTAACTCTCGATAGCTCAGCCACATCATCACCCAGATAAATTCCTCCGGGTGACATCACAGAGAGGAGAGCAGACCTCTAGTGAACTGCAGCCAAGAGGAGAGCAGACCTCTAGTGAACTACAGACAGAGAGGAGAGCAGACCTCTAGTGAACTACAGACAGAGAGGAGAGCAGACCTCTAGTGAACTACAGACAGAGAGGAGAGCAGACCTCTAGTGAACTACAGACAGAGAGGAGAGCAGACCTCTAGTGAACTACAGACAGAGAGGAGAGCAGACCTCTAGTGAACTACAGACAGAGAGGAGAGCAGACCTCTAGTGAACTGCAGCCAGAGAGGAGAGCAGACCTCTAGTGAACTACAGACAGAGGAGAGCAGACCTCTAGTGAACTACAGACAGAGAGGAGACCTCTAGTGAACTACAGACAGAGAGGAGAGCAGACCTCTAGTGAACTACAGACAGAGAGGAGAGGAGACCTCTAGTGAACTACAGACAAGAGAGGAGAGCAGACCTCTAATGAACTACAGACAGAGAGGAGAGCAGACCTCTAGTGAACTACAGACAGAGAGCAGACCTCTAGTGAACTACAGACAGAGAGGAGAACAGACCTCTAGTGAACTACAGACAGAGAGGAGAACAGACCTCTAGTGAACTACAGACAGAGAGGAGAACAGACCTCTAGTGAACTACAGACAGAGAGGAGAGCAGACCTCTAGTGAACTACAGACAAGAGAGGAGAGCAGACCTCTAATGAACTACAGACAGAGAGGAGAACAGACCTCTAGTGAACTACAGACAGAGAGGAGAACAGACCTCTAGTGAACTACAGACAGAGAGGAGAGCAGACCTCTAGTGAACTACAGACAGAGAGGAGAGCAGACCTCTAGTGAACTACAGACAGAGAGGAGAGCAGACCTCTAGTGAACTACAGACAGAGGAGAGCAGACCTCTAGTGAACTACAGACAGAGAGGAGAGCAGACCTCTAGTGAACTACAGACAGAGGAGAGCAGACCTCTAGTGAACTACAGACAGAGAGGAGAGCAGACCTCTAGTGAACTACAAACAGAGGAGAGCAGACCTCTAGTGAACTACAGACAGAGAGGAGAGCAGACCTCTAGTGAACTACAGACAGAGAGGAGAGCAGACCTCTAGTGAACTACAGACAGAGAGGAGAGCAGACCTCTAGTGAACTACAGACAGAGAGGAGAGCAGACCTCTAGTGAACTACAGACAGACAGGAGAGCAGACCTCTAGTGAACTACAGAGCAGACTCACTGACCTTGGTGAGTTACATGTCTGATTATCACAACACAACAGAACCATAGGATTAAAGTTAGAAATCAGTGCCTCTTTAACATTCAGAATCACCATATAAAATACAACCCTTGTAATATTCTTTAACAGCCTGCTAGGTGAGTACAACCACCTTGGGATTCAAATGGTTTGCATTCCAAGCTAACATTTTTAAAATATTGTTTTCTTTAAATATGCCTATGGAAAAACCCATTCAACTGAGCCTGTTCCTGGGTCCACTCCCTGGATCTCCCTGAGGCTCTATAGGGAGACACAGCAGAAGGCCTCCTCAGCAACATCTGGTGTGTTCGCACGAGCCACGTTAGCACACATCTCCATAGACCTTACATCCAGGGACTTGGTTGAAGCTGACAAACACAAGCAAACATCTAGATACACAATTTAAAAGTGCTAAATGTACGTACTACCATGAGAAGACACTGCATCTCGATATGTGGAGTGAAACTGTGGAACAGTCTAAATGTGGTGCTAAAGAAATGTCCAAACATGAGACAATTTAAACTGATGTATAAGGAAATTATGTTCACAAGGTACAGGGATGAGGAAGGGACTTGATATTCACGGGTGTTTACATTTTTATTTTATTTCTTTCATGTTTTACATATATAGTTTTTGTTTTTTTGTTTTGCATATATATATATATAATATATATATTTTTTTTTTTTTTTTTTTATGTTTTAAAATAGTACACTCATTTTGAGTAGTGGAAAAGGGGTAGGATTAAATAAGTGTATACTTCTTCCTACTCCTTTTCGAACATGTAGATTGAGTTGTGTTTTGCTTTTGTTATTGTTTGTTTGTATTCATTGCATGTTCGAAATAAAGATTTCAAATCAATTCAAATCAAATCAAGATATAAAACCACAAGGCTGTTTTCTAATTTACAATTCAATCATGCAGTTAGTTTAGAGGAACTTCAGTATCATAGTTTAGAAACGTGTGATAAATGCTTAATTTAGCTGACTGTAGGAACCCGTCAGCAGTAGGGGCGTGGCTCATTTTGGGTCCATACACCCATATTGTAAACAAGCCCTGCTCTGTAAGTATGTGCTCATCTCACCCAGGAGGACCTTTTCCAAACAAAAGATGATGTTATGTTACATTTTGTGATCTCTCATCGTTGTAACAAAAATATTCAAACTCTGATCAGAATCAAAGTATCTGACTTAGGCTCCTGGGCCCTCATGTATCAACCTGACGTACGCACAGATATGTGCTTAAGCCGTGCGTACGACCATTCCTAAGCAAAGTGTGGGATTTATCTATTTGAACTTGTGCTTGACTTTGTGCGTATATTTAAGCACAGGTCGGACCATGCGTAGGTGGCGCCGGTGGTAGAATATTTTCACAACGCGGAAATAAGCACTGACTGTGCTCTGCGTAACTCAACTCGTTATTATTTTGCGCATATATTGCAGAAATACGGGAACGTTTTGATTATATTTAAAAGGCTTTGCCATTGTTAAACGTAATAAGTGGAACCCCGAAGCTGTAAGCAGAATACAAGTCATATGAACACCCACGATATAAAAACGCATTGCAACGAGAACAGACAGAGGTTATTTGTTGAGTGTATGTGTATACAAAACCCTTGCAATAAATGTGTCTTATGAATGAAAAGCATACATCCTCTGGACACAGAGCATATATCGTGTGGGTGATATTACAGAATTTCACTTAAATTTTTTTACAATGTCAAAGCCTAAATCAAAACGTTCCCGTATTTCTGCAATCTATGCGCAAAATAATAACGAGTTGAGTTCTAACAAAGAACATATTACATGCTGGTAGGCTGATAAGAGTAAACTATGATATGAATATGATATGATCATATAAATACTGGTCCGTCCGCGAGGATATCGAGGACTCGGATAGCCATTAAGCCATTTGAGAATATAGGCGGCCTATAGCTTATACATATTATTTAATGTTTTCATAAGCGTAAAGATACAACAGCTAGATTAATGATCAAGTTAGTTTACTGTATGCAGGCTTCGCAGGGCTGTGTGTTATATATGCGCAAGTTACTGTTGCATAATGTAGGCTGGCTGCTATTATATGTAATTCATAGGCTACCTAATACCAACAACAAAATAGATTGTATCATATGCCTCTACACACATTATATTATACACATCATATTATATCTTGGTTCGGCAGCGCCTCTGTGAACAATCTCTCAGAGTTTGCTCCATCAATAAACGCGCATTTTGGCTGATAATGTGCCGGTGGCCGGAGTCTCATTCAGGCCTAATTGTATTTAATTCAATTGTAATGTTATTACTGGGGTATCTAAAACATCACAATGTAGATCAGGGTTATCCACTGAAGCCATAATGACTCTGATCAGAACCACGGGCTCATGACGAGCGCACACAATAGGCATTGTAGAGCGCAGAGTTGGCGTGCTGAAATTGATTTAATTTCAGTCATTACAGTGCTTAATGTCGGGTCATCTCTTGTCATTTATTTCTGTCAATGTGCTGGTTCTGTAGCAGGACTGGGTCAGTCAACATCCTTGGCTCCCGGCGCACCGAAGATTATACGTTCAAGTTATTGGTTGGACCTCGGTGATCAATCTCGCTCTCAGTGAAGTCTCTCAGAGTTCGCTTGGGTTAGTCCACTTTTCCACATTTCATGGGGGTGTTCCATTACCGTATATGGTTAATCGGGGCGGTTCTGGTATGCAAATACGTGAAAGTGTGCACGAGCCTCGGCGTAGGACCAAGGTGATATTTATCATGACAGGTGTGCGTAGGACCTGTGTACGCACGTGTGATGAATCCCGTTTTTTTTGTGCGTGCACACATTCTAAATTCTGTGCTTAAGTATGGAAATAGAACATTTTCTACGTCACGTTGATGAATGAGGGCCCAGGTCTTCTGAGGTTCTTTTGAGGAAAGAACTTTTCAATCTGTTGCAAGGTTTATTTGTGCTCCACAAAAAGTTCCACAACAGATGAGCCTGAGACAGCCGGACTGATTGAATCTCCACTTCACTAATGCTCTTTTCTATGTTTATAGATGTGTCCCTCCTTCTAGAATAATACCAACCTACTGGTTAAACAATGCGCCAATCATAATCATGTTGCTAAGGGCGTTGTGTCTCTGGACATGTTTTATTGAGTTGGTTTTCAGTTTTCAATTCAACTCCCATCAGACATAGACTGCATTGAACCTATCAGACATAGACTGCATTGAACCTATCGGACATAGACTGCATTTAACCTATCAGACAGACTGCATTTAACCTATCAGACATAGACTGAATTTAACCTCTGACATAGACTGAATTTAACCTCTCCCTCTCTTAAAATGAACCACAACACGTCCCTCAATAAAACCTAAGCTACCTACTATACTGTAAAGCCAATAAACCCAGTAGCCTTTTCACATTACAGTGTAGTTACGACTGAGGGGAACAATAACGATAGGTTATGAATATAACCGTAGTTCTATGAGTATTAGTGACGCTCAGCGTCATCTGCACATATCTCACTTTGTACATATGCACTGAATAAAAACTCACAAATGCACCTTTACATACCAACATCCGTCTGGCCACACCCCATCCGCTACCTACATAAGCAGGTGTGTGGCCACACACTCGCCTCCTTCACAATCTTTCACCACAAGGCAAAATCAAAGGCCGCAGTGGCGTCTAGACGCTGAGCGTCACTAATACTCATAGACCTACGGTTATATTCATAACCTATCGTTCTATATCGTATTAGCTTCCGCTCAGCGTCAACTGCACAACGGGAGCTGAGCGGGAGCTGAAGCTCGACAAATGTACCCCACTGAGGCCCCCCATAACCATCAGAACCGGTGAGGACCGAGCCCCCCGACCCTCCCTAATGGAGGGATACCCTCCCTATTGGAGGACGGGAGGGAGACTGATCCGACCGTGCGAAGAGGAACTCGAGCAACTCAACGCACAGGGTGAGCAGACCGTGGTGTGACCCCACGACTATGCACACGCACAACCCGCATGCCACCAGGGAACGAACGGAAGGAACAAGCCGCGTTACCGCCCCCAAAATCACGGGGTCAAGAGCAAGCTCAACCCCGTGGCAAGGCCGTAGCAGCGGAGCGCGAAGGAAGACCCAGACCCAGAAGGGACTGGATCCCCCCGGAAAAAGGGGGCCCAGAGAGGCCAATGACGCCACAGCATCAAGACCTCACCAGGCGGTCACTAGTGACACCGCCCCCCACATCGCCAGCGTATTCAGACAGGGCCCATCCAAGAGCAGGCCCTTCCCCCCACTAGCACGCCGCCTGGCACACTGACCCTGGCACACTCAGGCAGTCAGCATGGCTGTAACTCGAAGCACTCAAGAGGCTACACTACAGCAGGAGCAGGCAGCGCACCGGGGAGACGACCTCCAGAAGAGGTCGATCCCTCAATCCAGGCAGCAGGCACTTGACCCGAGCCTGGAGCACTGCGGACGAGACAGGCGCCAAAGGGGTCAACTGAAAACAGCACCCCGGCGGAAGGGGCGTATGCTGGCATTGTTGAGCACCATGACAAAGCCTCCACCAAAAAAAAACCGATGCTCCAGAGGGGCCGAGGCAGAGAAGGCTGACACGATTGGCAGACGTCATGAACGTGCAGGGGCACACTCAACCGGGTAACCCGGGAGTTGACTTCGCTCCAACACACCAGGGAATCAACCACCCTCTTGGTTCCACATGCAGTGGTTGTTCCTATAACCCCTCAAGAAAAAACTCAAACACACCTGCGGGTATACACTGGCTATACCGCAGTACAAGTGTTTCAGTTTTCAAAAAAGGGTTATCCCAGGCCTACAGGTCGACGAAAAACAACTTCGGACCGGGCCCGGTGGACCGAGATGCACACAGGGATGCCAGAGGAGGTCTATAAGACCACCCCAACAGCCCCCTCTCAGCCATGCGTAAGAGAGGGGCGAAAAGAATGGAGAACCATCCCCTTCATGACAGCACAGGGTACAACATGTACCCAACAAAAGGGTCTCCATAACGCCCAACCCTGTGACACCCGGGCCGACCCGGCATTTTTCCCCCTGAAAAAAGCACAAGTCCCTCAGGGTACCAGAACAGAAGATCTGCGTCCCCGGCGGACAACGGGTTAACTGACCTGGACCAGCGTGACCAGAACCAGTCCCGTGCCCTAATCACGCCGACATCCCCACTCCAGGAGAGGGGGTAGGTACGCGTGTCGATCTAAAACATTATAGAGGGCGCCACCCAGACGGTCCTATTCGTACCGCACTCAGTGGCCCACCCCAAGGGCGTGAGACCCCTCTACCTATGCTTTGATCTATTCCGTTAACATCCCGCAGATATGAACGAGAATTCGTCGAGACCTAGTAAACTGGCGCTCGGAAGAGAAAACTCCATCCCAGTTGCCCTATAAAAACGCTGTTTTAATAACAAGCAACCAAGGCGTACCAGCCTCATGCGTGATTCTTATCAGAAACACCCCGAGCCAGCACTATGTACGCATCGAGACCCAAACACATCAATGGATAGTCTAACAAGACACCAGACATTGTTCCTCCAAGTCGCCTGGGAGAACGACAAGAAGCCGGCGTGCTTCATTTCCTTTCCTCTTTTTATTAAAAAAGAAAGAAAAAACACAGATTGACATGAATCCCATGTGACGCGGCTGAGGGATTTTTTTTTCTTAATTTTTACACCCCGCCAACCTCACCACAGGGAGGAGACGGGAATCCTCAGAGAGACTTCCCACGTGAGCCATGAATTGAAAAGTCACGGTAACATTGAGCCATGTGACCAACAGACTCAAGTTACACATACATCGAGCGTAGCAGAACACCAAGTTCCTACGCTCTGCCCCGACAACTTGACAATAACAGAGAACCACACATGGGTCTGTAAAAAACTCACGGAAGCCGTCGTCCAATAGAAACGTGCCCAGTGACGTATTCTATGACGGGGGGAATCCCATGACTCAACTGCCCGTGATAGGTGCGGAGTCAGGGAAACCCTCCCCCCCCCCCCCCCCCCCCATGCCAAGCTGCCTAACAGCTTGGCCGGACCGAATGAAAAGAGGGTCAAAAACCCCCTGACCAATCAGAAGAGGGAAGGAGGGGTTTATCCGGTACCCCCTCGCAAGCCCAACCCTCGAATACGACAACAACAAATAGCCATATGATACCTTAAGTAGCCAGTATGCTAATGAACAGCGATAAGCTAACTCAATGCACGCTAGCCACAGACGAGTCTGTGAACAGGGTTTATAACAAGGCCAAAGTTTTATATGTGTGAACACGACACCCGTGTTTATGTTGCAAGAACACAGAAGATTTGATAGAGAGAGAGAGCGGCCTAAAAGACTGCGGTACCCTTACACACACGAGCATTACTGCAGACCAACACAACAGTGTTGTGGCTCAATATCACCATTTAAGCAACATAACACACAACTAACCTCTACCTTTATATGAAGAACCTAAGTCTTCAGGTCGAGGAAGAAAAAACCCTTTCGACCGAGTGTAAGCTGCAGGCCTTGCTTAAGCAACATGCAATGTAGCGACCAAACAAGACTATAATCAAACCCACACTAGCGAAGGTTCACACATCGTATCCCCATCATATGTAGTGAATAAACACACCGTTTGTAACAAAATACAGTCCCTTTTAGGAGGGACGCTTTATTTGACAAATCATATGTTGGGCCGGCAAGGGAACAGGGGGAAAACAATAGGGGGAAAAGTCACTCCTAGCGACGCCTGCCACGAGCCGCTCGGGGTTTGCCACCCCGGGAAGCCCCGGAGGGACGGTAAAGGACTGGAGGCTGGTCTCGACGATCCCTACCGTCACCTCCGAGCGTGGATGGGCCGGCTGCAGTGGCCGAGGCGCCCTCTCTCCTCCTGGCCTTCTTCGCCGAAGGGCCAGCAGTGGTAGCGGCGGCGGCGGTGGCTTCGGCCGCGGATCCCCGACGACGAGCCTTCCGCCTGACTCCACCGGCGACATCGGGCGGGGGGAAATGAGGCTGGAGCACGGACCGCTCCTCCTGCATTTCCCTGCAGGTTGAGGTCATCAGCTGCAACGCCGACCCGAAGAGCCCAACATCGGAGAGGGGTGCCATCAGAAGTGGTGTCCTCTTCCTCTCCGGCACACGCGCCTGCTCCAGCCAAAGGTGGCGCTGGGCTAGAGTGGCCAGGGCGCGTACTTTCCCAGCGGCGACGGCCTGCAGCTGGATCAGATGCAGGATGGCTCCGGCCGCCTGGGCGAGCTGATCACGTTGTACTTCGGTCAGCTCCGTACCGCCCGTCATTATCCCGGACATGAACCTCGCTAGCTGCGCGATGTTAGACGTGGCAACCAGGGATTGAGTCGCGGTGATGAATGACTGGTCACTCCAGTAAGCCAACCGCCTCGCCGATTTCCGTGGGGAACCGGCTTCCGTAAAGGCTCCCACACCACCTCAGGACAAAGGAGAGCTGCCATCGGCCTATCAAGCCGAGGCACCCCCTCCTTCATACCTTCTACCAAACCCACCACCCTCGTGACTCGCACGTAGGCGGGAGTGAGGCCCGTGATGTGGGAGACCACCTATCCCTGACGGACGTAGGCCTCCATTGAGGGGGAAAATGGGCAGACAACGCCCGTCTCCCTCACAGGACGACGTTGCCATAAATGGGGACAGGAACAGGCAGTGGCTGCGGCAGCGGCACGCCGTTTGCGACTGCCGCCGCCGCCATGAGCTCGGGGAACAAAGCACGCAGTTCCCCCTGCATACTTTCCCCCACCAAGCCCGCGTCCCTCACATGCGGCAGACTACTGGACATCGCAGAGCCACATTCCGATGTGGCTGATAGCAGGGCATCCCGCCGCTGAGTCGGAGGTTCTAACCCAACATCAGCGTACGAGGGACCCCAAGGAGACATATCACCCCCTGCCAGTTCATCCTGAACGGGAGGCGGACATGTCTCCACCGGGGCGTCGAACAAGAACCCATCTGCCTCTACCATGTAGTCCTCAGTTTCCATCGGCCACGGAGAAGCAGACGCATCCTCATCCGGCTCCAGCAACTCCCCAAAACCAGGCCGTTCGCGTCTGCAAGCCACCATCTTACGACGGGAGCGAGCAGACGCAAAAAGCTTGCGTCTCAAATCCTCCGCCACCAGAGGAGCCGGCTGCCCAACAGCGGACGACTCTCCGGCGGCAAAGGAACCAGAGCAGGAACCAGGCCATCTCACAGGATACGGCGCTGATGCACCAGCTCCTTGGAGAGGCAAGCTATCCACCGGACGCCTACCGGGCGCAGATGCCGTCCACGACAGTGGCGTCAACCCCGCTCCAAGACGCACGGCAGAGGAGGAAATGAAGAACCGCTGGTGAAGGGTAACGTTGCTAGCGCGACCCCCCGAGGTAAACATTATGACTTAGCTTTTTTCTTTGTAAAAGTATGAGAGAAAGAAAAAAGCAAGAAACAATGTAAACACGTAACTCAACTTTCTTCAGCTAAATAGCCTTGTTAAGTGATTGGTATACAGGCACTCTCTTGTGGTGAAAGTGAAGAAGGAGGCGAGTGTGTGGCCACACACCTGCTTATGTAGGTAGCGGATGGGGTGTGGCCAGACGGATGTTGGTATGTAAAGGTGCATTTGTGAGTTTTTATTCAGTGCATATGCACGAAGTGAGATATGTGCAGATGACGCTGAGCGGAAGCTAATACGATATAGAACTGTTTGGTTGCATCTAGGGAGGCACCGGTCCAACCTTTTCAGTCCCGATACGAAACTGATACTGATACTGATACCTGGGCTTTGGGTATCAGCCGTTACTGATTACCGATCCGATCCATTACTTTTAATGAACCGCATAGACTTGGACTGTCATTTTTGGGTCATTGTACAAAGATTATTGAGCTATAAAAAAAAATCTTCGAGAGAGAGAGTTAACCTGTCAAAAAAGGCAGCAAATCAGGTAATTTTGCTTTGAGACAATTCTTCTCAGATTTTAGTATTGGGGAAATCCTCTGATCAATATCCAGTATCGGTATCAGTGCATCCCTTGTTACAACCCCCCCCCCCCCCCCCCCCTGTCTAATTCCACTATTCCTTCTCCTCCCCAGTGAGCTGGTGTTCTCAGTGAGTGCTGGTTCTGGAGGGGCTGTCTCGGGTTCGGGGCAGGCCCTGTCGGTGAGAGCCTGGTTCCGGTGTGTTCTACAGCAGCACCTTCACAAGAACTCTGATGGATCTGACAGTAGAACAGGTATTATTACTGTTCACTCTCCAATACTACACGTGTCTGCACTGTGATCTGACAGTAGGTTAGGTTAGGTTTACTTTATTTGTTCAAGGGGGACAGTGTACATTAATAAAACATTTTACAAATGTAAATGCACCCAATTTTAGCCAAAAGGCTAATTTCCATTGGCAGTCCCCCTGCCAGAAGGTACAGGATAAAATCCTGTGTGAAAAAAGGGTTAGCAATAAAAACAGAATAAAATCAAGATAAATAACATTCGAATAAAAACACAACAAAAGCACATAGACATACGATAGGGATACAGGTCACAATACAGTCATGGACACAAGGACAGAGCACATCATGACATATTAAGAGACCCAGACATAGACAGACGCACCATATCCACACACATACACACACAGACACCTCAGTGTTGACAGTGCTGGTTTTCAATGAGCCATTCCCTAACCCTGCACTTGAATGAATGGTATGATGTGGACACTCTAATTGTTTGAGGAATTGAGTTCCATTGGTGGGATGCTCTGTATGAAAAGACGGCCTGGTCAAAAATACCTTGCCGCACCTCTAGTGTTCCTGGTTGAGGCAGACTTGAGTAGAACAGGTATTATTACTGTTCACTCTCCAATAATACACGTGTCTGCAGTGCACTGTGATCTGACAGTAGAACAGGTATTATTACTGTTCACTAGGCCTAGGGGTGTAACGGTACACAAAAACCACGGTTCGGTACGTACCTCGGTTTTGAAGTCAAGGTTCGGTAGGGGTTTTCGGTACAGTGGGGGTAAGTTTGGCTTTCCATGGTCCACTCAGGGGTGATGTAGTGTGCAGTAACTAATTGTACTTGTAGGGCTGTCAACAAATATTCTATATTGAAATTAATAATCGATTTGTTGAATAGAAAATAAAATAATTATTATATTAGATTGTGAAAAAAAACAGCCCCCGGTGGGCGGTTGTTAGTGGTTAACATACCGTTCTATTAGTTCGGTACTACTACACAGCCATACTGAGTGGTTTGGATACGTGTACCTTTACACCCCTACTGTTCACTCTCCAATAATACACGTGTCTGCACTGTGATCTGCAGTAGAACAGGTATTATTAATATTACTGTTCACTCTCCAATAAAAAAATATGCAGAAGAAGATGATATATAAGATAAGATATTCCTTTATTTCGGGGCGTCATAGAAACACGGGGAATGGGAGATGAGCAGGGTAATAGAAGAAAGACATAAATATAGACAATAAAATTGCATCTGAATCTAAAGATATGAGAAAAAGAAATAGTGTAAAACAAAGATGCAGATTATGGGGGGTACGAGTCTTGTATATTATGGACACAAGGCTGTGTGTTTTCCCCTCTGTGTTGCTGTCAGGTCGGGCTCTGGAGGAGCAGCTGTGTGAGCTGACCAGGCTGGTCCTCAAGCTACCTGAGGTGGACTCTCTGCTGCAGAGAGCAGGCCTCCAGCCCCCCGCCACCAGGCTAGAGCCCCGCCCCGCCCTGGAGCTCTTCATCAAGGTCTGCTCCTTAGCCGCTTGTTGAGGGGAATTTAGACTGAAGATCTGTTGTGTATCTGTGTTTTCTTATTGTGGGGTTTGTTGACATTGTGATATATATATATAATGTTTTTTAAAAATATCAGGTAAAAAACATAGATATTGAATCGTTTAATTTGAGAATTGATCATAAATAATTAATGTGCCTTTTTTCAGTGGATGTGTGCATTTATTTTTCTAAATGCTAAATTTATATCACGCCTCTCATCCTGCAGAAATCTCTAGTTTACCTCCTGTCCTGCAGATGTCTCTAGTTTACCTGCAGATGTCTCTAGTTTACCTCCTGTCCTGCAGATGTCTCTAGTTTACCTCCTGTCCTGCAGATGTCTCTAGTTTACCTCCTGTCCTGCAGATGTCTCTAGTTTACCTCCTGTCCTGCAGATGTCTCTAGTTTACCTCCTGTCCTGCAGATGTCTCTAGTTTACATCCTGTCCTGCAGATGTCTCTAGTTTACCTCCTGTCCTGCAGATGTCTCTAGTTCACCTCCTGTCCTGCAGATGTCTCTAGTTTACCTCCTGTCCTGCAGATGTCTCTAGTTTACCTGCAGATGTCTCTAGTTCACCTCCTGTCCTGCAGATGTCTCTAGTTTGGCTCCTGATGTTAATCTAAAATTAGTTTAGTTGTGATACTGTGTCATCCATCCCCTTACCCTGCAGTCCAATACAATGAACATCAACTAGATTATCCAACATGTTAGTGGACTTACTTAGCTATAACCGGCCCCGGTCTAAACCACATTTCATTCTTGCATGAGGAAGGATAATAACGATAATCTAGCGTTGATTTCAGGAAGATTCGATAATCAGGCGAAAAATGACAACGTGATAAGTGAATTACACAAAAACGCTATTATTGCGTCTTTTTCCTGGAATTACTCAGAAGCACCCAAACTATATTCATATTCAAAACGGTATAAAGCGGAAATGTACGGATGAAAAAATAATCTGTTTTTTGCACGTTGACTGGAAGCAACTCACTGACAATCGACGCCATTATTAGACCCATAGCTATAATATAGAATATAGGTTTAGCTCTACAAACTACAACTACGTTTACATGGGGTTAATGGACGGCAAGGCGTAATGATGTTGGCGTGGATTGCCATAACAACGATTTAGTAGGGCTGAGATACAGTATCTCTGGGATATCTCTATGGCAGATATATCTACAGCAGATATCTCCAAAACTAGGCGAATCACTAAAACTATCTGGATGGATAGCACTCCGGGTAAGAGGGACATTTATTCAAATGTTATTTTGGGTGAACTGCCCCTTTTAAGTCAAATTCATTCCTTGTTTCTTATAGGAGTATGTGTGCTACGTCTGGTAGATTCTGCGCATATCAATCTCAGAGTCATATCTAGTTCAGGGACGTCCCACTTACAGAACGTATCTACTTCAAACACTAAAACGCTGGCTCGCATTTACATGCAAATTGTGTCAAATAAAGGAATGTCTTCTCAACGTTATCTGCTTTCTCTCATATGTTTCTCTCTCTCTCCCCCTCCCCCTCTTTCTCTCTCTGTCCCCCTCTCCAGTCTGTGGGTTGTGTCTACTGTGGGCTCCAGGTGTTGTCTGAGCGGTCAGCCATGGGGGTCAGAGCTCTGGACTACATTGGTGACGTCCTGAAACACATCAAACCATACCTGGTCAACAAGAACCAGGAGGGCCTTCAGCTAGCCTACTGGGCTGTGGGTAGGTCAGAACCAGGAGGGCCTTCAGCTAGCCTACTGGGCTGTGGGTAGGTCAGAACCAGGAGGGCCTACAGCTAGCCTACTGGGCTGTGGGTAGGTCAGAACCAGGAGGGCCTACAGCTAGCCTACTGGGCTGTGGGTAGGTCAGAACCAATAGGACATACAGCTAGCCTACTGGGCTGTGGGTAGGTCAGAACCAATAGGACCTTCAGCTAGCCTACTGGGCTGTGGGTAGGTCAGAACCAGGAGGGCCTACAGCTAGCCTACTGGGCTGTGGGTAGGTCAGAACCAGGAGGGCCTACAGCTAGCCTACTGGGCTGTGGGTAGGTCAGAACCAATAGGACATACAGCTAGCCTACTGGGCTGTGGGTAGGTCAGAACCAATAAGACCTACAGCTAGCCTACTGGGCTGTGGATAGGTCAGAACCAATAAGACCTACAGCTAGCCTACTGGGCTGTGGATATGTCAGAACGAGGAGGGCCTACAGCTAGCCTACTGGGCTGTGGGTATGTCAGAACCAGGAGGGCCTACAGCTAGCCTACTGGGCTGTGGGTAAGTCAGAACCAATAGGACCTACAGCTCATATGTCTCATACTGTGAATTTGTTTGGACCTCTCTTATCCCCATTCAACTCCAACCCACACGTCACACAAAAACAAAAAATTTAAACAAAGTGGTAGGTGGTGTAGTGGGCAAGGCGCTCGCCACCAATGCAGGAGACGCTGGGTTCGAGCCCAGCTCTCCGCATTGCTATCAGCTTGGCTGGTCGTTCATACTAACACAATTGGCAGTGTTAGGGGTGGGAAAGCTGATGGGTGGGGATCGGACGTTGTGGACAGCGACTCCTACAGGTCGGTTGGTGCGCCTGCGCAGCAGAATCAGGAAGCGACGGGGGCGGCGTGTCCCTCCCACGCAGACCCCCGCCGCTGAGAAATCGCGCTGTGCAGGTGAAAAGATGCGACGGCTGCCTCCTCGAGTACCGGAGGGTTGGGGTGCACCGATATGAAAATTGGCCACCGATACCGATACCGATTGTTCAACTAACACAATCGGCCGATACCGATACCGATACCGATAATTGTGGCAAAAAATAAGTATTTTAATTTTTTTTTAATTTTTTTTTTAATTTTTTTTTTTAATTTTTTTTTAATTTTTTTAATGAAACTACTGTATATTTGTATGTGTGTTTGTATTTGTAGGCCTCTTTACTTACTTAAAAAAGGAAACATCAAGAAATATGTTTATGGTATCACTGATCCCTCTCCCAGTATCGTCTGGCGGCCTGCAGAGGGATACTATTTTCTCAACCAGAGCTTTCAACCAATGCAATGGAACCATTCTGGCGGCCTGCAGCGGGATACTATTCTCTCAACCAGAGCTTTCAACCAATGCAATGGAACCATTTTGATTGACAGTCGATTCGGCCAATTACGCCACACCGCTAGCACCCACCTCCTGCTTACCACCAAGCGAATATTCATTTTTCTACTTCGGGGCATGCCGCCATTGATCTGCTTGTGAGAATGCGAGTCAAACTCAGAACCACAACAAGCTAATAAGTTAGCTGCCCGGCAGTGCCCGCCGACCAGCGCGCTCCACAGGATGGCCAAATGAGACACAATGATTTTACTGCAACAAATGTTATAATAAAACAAAGCCTTTCTATACATTTGTCTGGTTGAAAACTTTATTAACAGATTGCAGAATGTGTAGTTGGGTACGGAATGAGCAACGGAATGTAACCGAGCTATGCACGGCTTGCTTGCTATCTTCGGGTAAATACTATGCTGATGTAATTGAACGTGTAACTAACTATAATAACGTTAATGCCACAAAACGAATGTTTGTGTCATTTTAACAGCAGATACTTTCTTAAATGCCATCCTCCCGACAGAGCGGTGTTGATGGGGAGCTCTGATGGATTCGCTTGGTTGTGTTATTACATTAGCATTGAACAGCTAACCGAAAGCTAGGGTTAACTAATGTTAAAGGTTTAGCCATAACGTTACGTTGGCTAAAGTTGGGGCTATTCTTAATCCAGTAATAATGGCTGCAGACCTGCAAGCAAAGTACAGCAAGTTGGCAAAGGAGTATTCCAACGTAAATCACATTTTCACCAGTAACGTTAGTCGTCTGCCTCCCGGCTATGAACGGACTCGGAGTAATGCCTTGCTGCTATGGGTAATAATAATATGCTGATGTTATTGTCCGTGTAACACTAACTATATAACGTTAATGCCACAAAACGAATGCCTTGTTAATCATAAATAGTAACTTTGATGCAGTAGCTTGTGTGTGTGTGGGGCGGACGGCGGGCGTTGTGCAGGTAGGTCGCGAGTGAATTTTTTTTTTGTCTTGACGCTACACAAATGGATGGTTAGTTATCGGCGACTGCTATCGGCACATTTGAGCTTATCGGCCGATAGGCCGATAGCAGTCAACAAGGCACTTATCGGCCGATACCGATACCCGACCGATATATCGGTGCACCCCTACCGGAGGGGACACGTGATGTAAGGCTTCGTCCACATTGCAGCCGGCTTGTGGGAGGCATGGCCTAACAGCGTTCGAGACAGGGGAGGGTAGAATTGGACAATACGAAATTGGGATGGGAGAAAAAATTGAAAATGGGAGAAAAAAGTAGACAAAAAAAAATTAAGTGCAGTACCAAGTGATGGCTCTTTTGCCTAGATGTCGCTGTTTGACGACGTTACAGATTCTACCTTTATTTTATTATTATTAATTAATTTAACCTGGATTATCATTGATTTATCGTAAATAAATAAATAAATGCATTCTCTTGTGCGATTTAATTTCTTCTTTAGGTTGGTGAATGTTGCGTTGTCATGAATAGGTTTGAGTGGCCATTTGAAACCATAAATGATAGAACATATTTAATTTGCTCATTGTAATGGTCACATCGACCAGCACTTCAAGCTCAATTTCAAGACAACTCGGTTGAACTGTATCCCATTAATAATTATAATGCACGTCTTGCAGTCACAGAGGTCAGGGGAGGTAATTTTCTGTTCCCGTGGTCTCCATCGAATACTAGTCCCATCTAGGGCTGCTCTCCATCTAATACTAGGGCTGCTCGATTATGGCAAAAATCATAATCACGATTATTTTTATTGATATTGAAATCACGATTATTAAACACGATTACTCACTTGATTTGAGAACATCACCATGAAGGAAGGGTGCCGCTGTGAAGGAAGTGTGCGCTTCATTTACAACACAAGACAAAAAGAATCATGAAACCGTAGTCCCGTCCACCTGGAGCCATGGAGGTTAACACGCTAGTCCACCTGGGGCCATGGAGGTTAACACGCTAGTCCACCTGGGGCCATGGAGGTTAACACGCTAGTCCACCTGGGGCCATGGAGGTTAACACGCTAGTCCACCTGGGGCCATGGAGGTTAACACGCTAGTCCACCTGGGGCCATGGAGGTTAACACGATATGTCTCCTTCTGCTGAGGAAGGTTGCTTACGGAATAGAATGCCCTCTGCAGCCTCGGCGTAGCGAGAGGCCCAGGGTAGCAAATTAGCTTCCTCTAAAGGAGGCTTTTATTGCCCATGTGAGCTGATTTGTGGGGCCATTTTTCAGCATCTATGGGGCGATTTCATCAAAGCCCTTGTTTAAAGGGAGACTGGCTCTCGTTTTAGTGTGAGAATTATGATGCAATAAACTGTATTTCATCCCTTATTTTCAAGGGGCATACGGTTGCATCTGTAATCCCACTTCCAGCAGCATATTGTGACCTTTCAGCCGCATCTCTTTCGCCACCAGCCCCTGTTCACCCTGGTCACAGCCAGCCAGCGTAGAATCTAGGATTATTTAGAAACTGATACAGAAAGGGGCGGTTAGGTGGCCGAGCGGAGATTGCGTTCGTCACCAGCCCCGGAGCTGTGAGCTGGATTCGCCTGTTCGAATCCAGCTCACAGCTCCGGGGTTGTCACCAGCTTGGCTGGCCATCTGCACTAATACAATTGGCTGTATTAGAGGGTGGGAGAAGCTGGCGGGGTGGGTCCGGGTCGTTGTAAACAGCGACTCCTACAGTTCGGTCGGGGCGCCTGCTAAGCGCGGATAGGACTCGAGGGGGATAGTGTGGTCCTCCCACACGCTACGCCCTCTCGATGAGAATCCGCGCTGCCAGGTGAAAAGAAGTGGTGATTGGCTGGACGTGTGTCGGAGGAAGCACGTGGTAGCCTCCACTCTCCCAGATGATCTGACTGTGGGGGGTAAGTGCGCAGCGACCAGGAAGGGACTGGGAATTGGCATACGACTAACATTGGGATGGGAGAAAATCGGAGGAAAATGGAGGGGAAAAAAAAAAAAAAAAAAAAAACTGATACAGAGCTAACGTGCCTCCCCTCTGAACACTGCAATGCATAAGCTCTATTTAAATCAACGGCAGGTGAAGATTCTAGCCTGCCCGGCTGTCTTCCTCTCAACTTCTCGTGTGGGCCTGAATGCACTGGATGTTAACACTTTGAGCGCCACGCCGGGTTTTCCTTTTTATCGGCTGAATGCCACCATCGGCGCCAATGTTAACGTTAATATCGCCTAATCTATGTTTTAAATTATGGCTATGTGTCTAATCTGCCCATCGCATTATCAAAGACTATTTTCCAGTCAGTGCTGTCAAGGCAGATTGTTTTTTTATCGCGTCGTTTCCGTTTCAGAGCATTTAGAAAAGCACCCGTTTTCAGATAAAAAACAGCCCATTGTGGAGCATTCTATGAAAATCGTCTTTTACTGGAATATTCCACAACGTTGATATTCGTCTGCCTTTTTATGAATCGTTTTCAAATAAACGCTAGATGATCAATATTATACGTGCACGCAAGCACATTCGAGCCGCGCACGGATAATCGCCCCGTTGATTTCCTCGTGGACTTTTACAGTGAAACCGAAAGAAGACATTTCACAAAACAGCTTATAACTTCATCAAACTTACTCTGATTATCCTAACACTGATAACATAGAGTCTAGAGCCATATGAAATCCGTTTTATTATTTTCCAAATTCCATTTTATTTTTTCCCAAATTCCATTTTTTCCGTTTTAATATTTCAGAATTCTGTATTTTGCCTTTTATGCTCATTTTACCATCAGAAATAGTGTCTAATAAGTGGGAATGAATAAATGTCCACAATTGAATAAGATATAACAGTCCATTTAATGTTTTTAAGTGCTTCAACTCAGAAATACAGTTCAATTTTACACAATATTTTTCAATTAATATTGTGACAAAATAAAAATACATATTTCAAGTGTAAACAATAGATACAGCTAGCTACTACTGACATTATCACAATGACAATGTCAGTAACCTAGCTATATCTATTATATTGTGATGAAATATAGTAATGCATAATTTAGGCACCTTTAGTTTAGTTTATTTCGTTTATAAAGGACAGTGTATAATGGCAAACGTTTGCATTAAACAAATGGATGAGTGCACCAGATTTAGCAAGAAGCTATCATTTCCATCTATAGTCCTATGTACTGTAACGTTTCATAGCTATTTAAGTTTATTTAGATTATAAAGGGCAGTGTATAATGACAATAGTTTGCATTAAACAAATGGATGGGTGCACTAGATTTAGCAAGAAGCTATCATTTCCATCTATAGTCCTATGTAATGTAACGTTTCATAGCTATTTAAGTTTATTTAGATTATAAAGGGCAGTGTATAATGACAATCGTTTGCATTAAACAAATTGATGGGTGCACCAGATTTAGCTAGAACTTCTAGAAGCTATCATTTCCATAGATAGTCCTATAACGTTACATAGCTATTTAAGTGTATTTCGTTTATAAAGGGCAGTCGTTTGCATTAAACAAATGGATGGGTGCACTAGATTTAGCTAGAAGCTAAACGTCCTAACGTCCTCACAATAGTGTCGCAAGTGTTTTTGCGGGTCCAGTCCACGGAACGTTGACAGAATTAGCAAAACACCTTATCACCGGAGGCATAAAAGTCATTAGGATACTGTTCTGCTCTGAATTGAGGGCTTATTGTGGAATAGTTTAGCTTCTTGACGATGTTAACACAAGCAGCCAGACGCTTGAGCACCGCGGCTGTGTTGTGTGTAACACGCTGTAGCGTCCCCGCCTCCCCGGTCGCGTGTACACCAAACGTTCCACCCAAAAACGAAATTTCAGTCCAGATTAGGCCAAATTCTGCAATATTCCACGTTTTGCAGTTGATTCCATTTTTATTGGTTAATTCCGCGATTCCGTCCGCGATTCCGTGAACGCGGATTTCATATGGCTCTAATAGAGTCCTTACCTGACATCAGATGGTATCCAACTGGTATATTCCAATTCCTGATCACCATTCGAAAAAATCGATACGTGTATGGATCCAATGCGATACAGTAGAACTCCATGATCCGCGGGGATCTGAGGATCCAGAATGAACTCTGGTAACCCCGGCTGGATCAATGGACTGGAAAATGTGGAGTACCGGATTTTTTTCCCCATTCATTTTCATTGAGTCCATTCCAAAATCACTTATGTCATCTGGGAGACGACAGGGGGCGCTTTTTTCCACAATGATCGCCGGCGCCGCTCGGCTATACTCGGGTAGGCTCGGGTGATGCAATATGATTTCAGATCGCTAAAAAAAAATAATAATAATAATTCCGAGAAATCTCGTGAGTGGCTTTCAACCACCTATAAATAAACCCGAGATATCTCGTGAGTGGCAGTGAAAGTGTTAAAAGGCATACTGGGACCCTGAGATTGCAGTACCGGCCAGATCCTGCTAGGTGGCAGTATCGCACACCCTTTGAAATCCTGTTCCAGACTGTGTGTCACATCTAAACCCCTCTGGGCGGAGAATTTTGGTCCAGGCAAGTCTAGCGGTTCACCCGATCACATTGGAACGCGTCCATGGCCCCTCGATGCATGTGTTGTGCCGGATTATGTCGGGGACCCGATGGACACCAATACTGGAAATCGCGATCAGACAATTGGAATATTCTTTTTGGAATACCCCCGATCAAAGGTAAGGGCTATCTGATGTCAATTCCACCTTGATCCTGCAATGATTTCATATCGATCCAGTCAATCAACGTATGTAGTATTAAAAATGAATGCCGTTTTGGCACAATCTTTGAACTTGTGTTGCCTTTTCCATGGCTACTCAGGCCAAGCTATTGTGCAAGATCATAGCATGGCTTGTTATAACTGGAGTTTCTTGGCTTTTCCACCCAAGTCTCTCTTTTAAGAGCAATTCACAATGTCTTTCCTTTTCCTTTTGGTGATATTGGTGCAAAAATGTCAGTCCTGCATGCATTTGTTTCTCAACACATGTCCATAACGCTGTTTAATACATATTTTAGGTTAAGGGCACTTTACTGAAAACACATTATTTTGCACACCTACCTTATTTTTTGCCAATTAATCAGTTTGAATGTCTTCTGTGATGTCATCGGGGTGTACTGCATTCTTGTTATTTGAACCCTTGCACCGAAGAACTGTCAGTTTTATTTTCGACAGCCTGTGTATTTGCAGTTAAATATTTATAAAAAATAATCACTTGGGAGGTAATGTGATATCAAAAAAATAAATAAAAAATGAATGCAGTTGATGACGATCAGAACGTCAAAAAACGACCCCCCCCCCACCCCCCCTTTGATGCATTCATGATGAAACATAATACCTATTATATACCTTTGATTTGGAAACAGTAGCATGTCCAGGCAGGCAACACAAACGCATTTAGAAAAATGCACATAACTCTCCATAGCGCCGTTTTCAGGAATTAGCCAGGATCACTCTGAAACTATACAATATTCACGACGGGATAACACGCGAATGTATACATGAAAACATTTATTATTTTTCACATGTTGAACTGTCTGTTGTTACTGTCAAATGAGCCATAGTATTGTCTCCATAGCTATAATATAGAATATAGATATAGCCACTGCAAACACCGCAATGCACAGTGAAAATGCCTATATAAAGCGTGGCACATTTACTACAGGATGAGGATAATAGCTGGCAGAGAAAGAGTTAAAGGTCATTTATTTTGTTTACATAATGCGCAATAATAGATATTTGAATGGTTCGGACTTACCTTTTTAGAAGGAATGGTCGAATGTAATTTTAGGCCAATTCTGACATCCCTGTAAATACAAGGTGACTGTGATGGTGGTGACCGATGGTGGTGTGTTTACAAGGTGACTGATGGTGGTGTGTTTACAAGGTGACTGATGGTGGTGTGTTTACAAGGTGACTGATGGTGGTGTGTTTACAAGGTGACTGTGATGGTGGTGTGTTTACAAGGTGACTGTGATGGTGGTGTGTTTACAAGGTGACTGATGGTGGTGTGTTTACAAGGTGACTGTGATGGTGGTGTGTTTACAAGGTGACTGTGATGGTGGTGTGTTTACAAGGTGACTGTGATGGTGGTGACTGATGGTGGTGACTGTGATGGTGGTGTGTTTACAAGGTGACTGTGATGGTGGTGACTGTGATGGTGGTGACTGTGATGGTGGTGTGTTTACAAGGTGACTGTGATGGTGGTGACTGATGGTGGTGACTGTGATGGTGGTGTGTTTACAAGGTGACTGATGGTGGTGACTGATGGTGGTGACTGTGATGGTGGTGTGTTTACAAGGTGACTGTGATGGTGGTGACTGATGGTGGTGACTGTGATGGTGGTCTGTTTACAAGGTGACTGATGGTGGTGACTGTGATGGTGGTGACTGTGATGGTGGTCTGTTTACAAGGTGACTGTGATGGTGGTGTGTTTACAAGGTGACTGTGATGGTGGTGACTGTGATGGTGGTGTGTTTACAAGGTGACTGTGATGGTGGTGACTGTGATGGTGGTGTGTTTACAAGGTGACTGTGATGGTGGTGACTGATGGTGGTGACTGTGATGGTGGTGTGTTTACAAGGTGACTGTGATGGTGGTGACTGTGATGGTGGTGACTGTGATGGTGGTGTGTTTACAAGGTGACTGTGATGGTGGTGACTGATGGTGGTGTGTTTACAGTGAAAGCAGGTCTATAACCTACTGTATGTTTGTTACCAGGGCGCAGGTCAATTCACTCAATTTAAATGGTAAATCTAAATAATTTGCTAATGAGTGACCTTCCAGTCTTAATTATTTTGTTACGATTTGCCCATGACGACCTTAACCGCATTGAGCCGCTTTTCAATATTTGAAGTAAACCCTCCTTCCTGAAGGGATGGAGTTGAAAGTGAACCAGCCGTGGTGGTTACTGTCTCTGTCTCTGTCTCTGTACTGTGTTCCAGGTCTCATAGTGAAGCACTGGAGCCCCCTACTGGCCACCTCCAAGGCCCAACAGCTGCTGCTCCGCATCGTAGATGGACTACTGCTCCCTCACAGCCTCGCACAGCAGCAAGACAAAGCCCTCCGAGACAGCCTGCCACTGTATCTACAGGTTAGAGCAAACACACACACACACACACACACACACACACACACACACACACTGACATGATTTATTGATGTCCACGTAATTACACGCATACAAGGGATATGAACATGGTAGAAACGGATATTAACAGGTCTGTCAAGTTACATGTGTGCTCAATTAACGAGCAGGTTGAAGCATTCAACAGAAGTACACTGATAGCATAATGATTTACTTATCTACTTCAAGGATATAACAAGCAGTGCCTTCTTCAAATACAGACACTGAACAATAGAGAGACCAGCCGTCTGAAGGCCTCTCTCAGACACTGAACAACAGAGAGACCAGCTGTCTGAAGGCCTCTCTCAGACACTGAACAACAGAGAGACCAGCCGTCTGAAGGCCTCTCTCAGACACTGAACAACAGAGAGACCAGCCGTCTGAAGGCCTCTCTCAGACACTGAACAACAGAGAGACCAGCCGTCTGAAGGCCTCTCTCAGACACTGAACAACAGAGAGACCAGCCGTCTGAAGGCCTCTCTCAGACACTGAACAACAGAGAGACCAGCCGTCTGAAGGCCTCTCTCAGACACTGAACAACAGAGAGACCAGCTGTCTGAAGGCCTCTCTCAGACACTGAACAACAGAGAGACCAGCTGTCTGAAGGCCTCTCTCAGACACTGAACAACAGAGAGACCAGCTGTCTGAAGGCCTCTCTCAGACACTGAACAACAGAGAGACCAGCTGTCTGAAGGCCTCTCTCAGACACTGAACAACAGAGAGACCAGCCGTCTGAAGGCCTCTCTCAGACACTGAACAATGAAAAATCTGTAGCTTGTATGTAGTGTATGTAGCTTGTCTGTAGTGTATGTAGCTTGTATGTAGTATATGTAGCTTGTATGTAGTATATGTAGCTTGTATGTAGTTTATGTAGCTTGTCTGTAGAATATGTAGCTTGTATGTAGTATCTGTAGCTTGTCTGTAGTATATGTAGCTTGTATGTAGTATCTGTAGCTTGTCTGTAGTATCTGTAGCTTGTCTCTAGTATCTGTAACTTGTCTGTAGTATAGTAGCTTGTATGTAGTATATGTAGTTTGTATGTAGTATATGTAGCTTGTATGTAGTATATGTAGCTTGTCTGTAGTATCTGTAGCTTGTCTGTAGTATATGTAGCTTGTATGTAGCTTGTCTGTAGTGTATGTAGCTTGTCTGTAGTGTATGTAGCTTGTCTAGTGTCTGCGGGGGTGTTAACATGCGTAGTTCAGTGTTTGCACGTAGCCACAGGAGTGATCAGAGCCTGCTGTGATGACCTGGTTGTCAGCAGCGTGTCGTGGTGTTTAATGTGGGCAGACGGTTCTCTCCACGCGGCTGCTTCCTCACTTCTCCGCTGTAGTTGATGCCTCCTCACAGCTCAGCCGCGGCCACGGGCTTCATGTTCTCCTCAGTCCGTTGGTCCCGTTCTCTGCTGAACAGGATATATCAGGAATGCCTCGAGGGAATTTCTTCAAAAACTTCTACATGGACTCAAGGATGAACTGATTTGAATTTGGTGGTCCAAGTTCAAAGATCACCCCCTAGAGTTAAGCAGGCATTAAAGCGTTCCGTCTTGAGACGGATATCCGTCAATTTGGTTCCGAGTTCTGTCATTTGATTCGGAGACGTGACAGATTTTAACCTGAGCCAATCAGAGGCGTCAAATATCATGAAAAAGGGATTTTTTTCCTACCGCGGCCGCGCCAAGCATAGTAATTTGCGAGCAATCGGCAGGACGCAGCAACTTGAGAGACCGGATTGCGCTAATAGTTTGTCGTCTGTAATGTATAATAATCGCAAGATACATTCAGACAGTGTTGGATGAGATCTAACTAAATGGATTTATGGACACATTTATGCCCGGACCACAAAGCTTATCGAAAGGTTAGCGGCGTTCCGATACCGATACCAGCCGCCGATACTGCCTAAAATGCTGGTATCGGTATCGGCGAGTACCCTCTAATTCTGCGCTCCGATACCATATGACGTAATTTATCAAAAACACTGCGGTCTGCTGAGTGAGCATTATAAAACAAATGTGTTTTTAACCGACCGTGAATTAAAGTGTCAATGCCATTTGTCATTTTAACACTTTGGTTGCCTAAGGTTAAATTCATGATATACCATAGATTGCCAGCGCTATTTGTCTATGGAGAAAGTCCCCTTCTTTGCAGGGCTATAACTTTTTAAATTCTATTGCTACATTGCCATTATTAGGGCCCATTCAAAGTCCTATATGTATTGTTCATTGTGTAGCAACGTTAAACTTTTTCATTCACATATTCATAGTAAAGTATGGTCTAATGTATAAGTATGTTTTCATCTCTTTCTGCAGCTTTCTCCAGAACGTGATATATAGCCCCAAATGCATTATATTGATGATGAAATACAGTTTGATGGCAATCAGCGCGATATAAAAAATTCCAACTAGACGTACTTCTAGAAGTTACTACACGTCATCTGATGTTGACCGGATGGGCGAGGGGGCGTTTATAATTCCGTGGGCAGCGTTATACCAATCATCTAATGTGGGTCAAATGTTGATAATAGCAGTTAGTATCGAAGACGGTAACGTTACACGCTGAAACTCACCCCAGTCTCTGCGCGCCGTTGGGCGATCATCGTAGAGTAGAAATCTTATCATTATGGGATATATTTTTACCCGGTCCATCTCCAGCTTGTATAATGGTATATACGTCCAAATCATGTTGTTTATCGAGTTATTGCCAATCAATCACTGTGTAGCATGACGAGCCAGAGTCCCATGACCTAGAGCGCCCGGAAGTACTACGGACGTCTAGCACAACCTCTATGGCACATCCTGTTTGGCGATTGCGCCGATCGGCCACCAGATGGCGCTCCTGAACCGCCAGAGAGCTCAGTGGGTCCTGCTGGTGGATCTCAGGCCAGCGGAGGGGACATATGAATCCGATCGCAGATTTTTGAAATATTGATATAAGGACGACGTAACACGTCCTCCGGCAACTTTAGCATGGCCAGCAAAGACGTCTAAAGACGGTTCCCGGCACCCAAAGTGTTAACAGCAGATACTTTCGTTTCGACAGAGCGCTGTTGACGGGGAGCTCTGATGGGTTCGCTTGGTGGTGTTATTAGCATTGAACAGCTAACCGAAAGCTAGCGTTAACTAACGTTAAAGTTTTAGCCTTAACGTTACCTTGGCTAAAGTTGGGGCTATTCATAATCCAGCAATAATGGCTGCAGGACCTGCAAGCAAAGTACAGCAAGTTGGCAAAGGAGTATTCCAAGTTAAATCACATTTTCACCAGTAACGTTACAGTCTTTCCATCTACCGGTAGCTCATGCTAGCTAACCTAGCTCACGTTAACGTCGTCACTGATCGACCACCTTGCGTACACAATTAATGACATGTTGCGGACAGTCATATCGGTGACAATGTTTAGCTTTTAGTGCCAAATGATAAGTCTGAGGCGGAGTCTCAAAAGAGAATGTTGAATATTTATTGTGCAAAAATCACAACAGATCCTCTGTTACTACAGTAGTTAACCTAAACTGAGCCTTGTGGAAGCAAGTGCAGCAACGAATAATGTCCGTGTGGAACTAATGTGCCAACAACCTTTCCGTGGGTGAATTGAGATAGTTTTCAATTACTGATACTAATACTAATCTATACAATCACCTGTTGTTGAATAAATACCATTACTTTATAGTTATTACTAAAAAACAGTATATATAAAACAGTAACTGTATAAACAAAAAATCTTTTTGAAGTTTTATAATTTATATATATATCGGAACATCTCTAATGAAAATGTAATTGTAGTGCTGTCAGACCCTGATACGGGTTGTCTTTTCCTTTTAGCTAACGCTATTAAATATAAATATACAGTGGAGGTTAAAATAAGAATGACTTTGCCTGAAAAAAAAGTCAGTCAGGAGATGTTTTGACAGAGATGACTCATCCCCGAGGGAATAGACTTTACCATAAATCATAGGCTGATATACGCTACATTCTCTTTAAACATATAAATGTTACAGGACACAAGTAATAGATTTAATCACTTTTATTCTTTTAAACTTGGTCTGACCGACCTTCAACATACATAGACCATGAACAGGCAGGTAGATCCAGTAGTAGAAACGCATGTCAGAAAACACGAGTGCTTGATTGATTGATTGATTGAACATTTTATTAACAGATTGCAGAATGGGTACAATACAGTACGGCTCAATACACACAATTGTTAAGGGGATGCAGACCAGAGAAAGACGTTTGTCTTGTTTACATCAGGGTCCCCCATTTCTCCCCCATGCTCCTATTGTCCTAAATGTTACAGGACAGTTTTAAAATGCTATTGTTTTGCTGTATTTGCCCTATACACAATACATAATTTCAACTATACACAATACATAATTTCAACTATACAATAATACTGAATTTGAATTATACACAATACATACTTTGAACTATACATAATTTGAACTATATACAATACTGAATTTGAACTATACTGAAAACGCATGTCAGAAAACACATATCCTGCATTGTGCCTCCTCCACTCCTGGAGTCAGAGCCACTACACCTGCTACAGCCTCCTCCTCCTCCACTCTGGAGTCAGAGCCACTACACCTGCTACAGCCTCAAAATCCTCCACTCCTGGAGTCAGAGCCACTACACCTGCTACAGCCTCAAAATCCTCCACTCCTACCAGATTTAGGAGCAGAGGCCAAACACTTTGAGGAGAATACTGAACGAATCGATGTTGACTGGTGGAGTAAGATCTTGGCCATGAAGACGCCAGAAGGAGGGATGATATTCCCCATCTTAGGGAGGTTGGTAAAGGCCCTTCTGTCATTGTTCACTGACCCTCTTGTCGAAGGATCATTTAACATCATGGATGACATCATTGAAAAAGACAGAGCCAGGCTGAACATTGAGACATAATTATGAAGGCTTATCCATTATCAAGTCCCACATGAAGGCAACAGAGAAAAAATGCCTCAAATGGAAATCAGCCCTGCACTGAGGAGCATGAGCATGTGCCTGTCTTCTTATGAGAGATACCAAAGTCATCTGAAGAAGGGAATCCACTTTACCATAAATCATAGGCTGATCTACGCTACATTCTCTTTAAACATATAAAATGTTACAGGACAGAGTTTTAAAATGCTATCGTTTTACTGTATTTGCCCTATACACAATACATAATTTGAACTATACATAATTTGAACTATAGACAATACATAATTTGAACTATACACAATACTGAATTTGAACTATACACAATACTGAATTTGAACTATACACAATACTGAATTTGAGCTATAGACAATACATAATTTGAACTATACACTATACTGAAAAGTTACAGTATGTAGATTTGTTTATTTGTATGACATAAGTCAGTCAACCCTTGCAATCAGTTTCATTTAATGAATTGAAAACGGCATTGATATTACGTAAAAGCAAACTGGCAATAGAAAAGATGTTCAAAATGATCTAGTTCCCTTAAAACGCTAACGCTATTAAATAAATATATATAGTGGAGGTTAAAATAAGAATATGACTTGGCCTGAAAAAAAGTTCAGTCAGGAGATTTTTTTTTGCTTTAATCCCTGGTTAAGCCACGCCCCCTTTCATAGACTTGTGGATGGCGCTGTTGGACTCGGCGGGGAGAGGTCTATGTCTCTGTCATCCGGACATAAAGGTTTTTCCATTTTCACACCCATTCTGAGGTGTTTCCATGTTCTGAGCAATTTTTCATGCCATGAATCTGGCAATCTCTATCACTTGGGAATGAGGTGTACGTACAGTACATGGCCAAAGACAAGTGAGCCAATCACAGTTTGTTACGAGATTGAACTGTGAATGGAGCTTCTTGTTTTTTCTTTGTGCAAAAGAAATACATAAAAGACATGAGGTAAATAGTAACATAATACAGTGTAGGGAGAGGCAAGAACCCCTAGAGGGGCTCATCCATGACCTCTACCTACATAGAGGGGCTCATCCATGACCTCTACCTACATAGAGGGGCTCATCCATGACCTCTACCTACATAGAGGGGCTCATCCATGACCTCTACCTACATAGAGGGGCTCATTCATGACCTCTACCTACATAGAGGCCTTATTCAGGACATCTACCTACATAGAGGGGCTTATTCATGACCTCTACCTAAATAGAGTGGGTTATTCATGATATATACCTAAATAGAGGGGCTTATTCAGGACATCTACCTAAATAGAGTGGGTTATTCATGATATATACCTAAATAGAGGGGCTTATTCAGGACATCTACCTACATAGAGGAGCGTATTCATGATATATACCTACATAGAGGGGCTTATTCAGGACATCTACCTACATAGAGGGGCTTATTCATGATATATACCTACATAGAGGGGCTTATTCAGGACATATACCTACATAGAGGGGCTTATTCAGGACATATACCTACATAGAGGGGCTTATTCAGGACATCTACCTACATAGAGGGGCTTATTCAGGACATATACCTACATAGAGGGGCTTATTCAGGACATCTACCTACATAGAGGGGAGTATTCATGATATATACCTACATAGAGGGGCTTATTCAGGACATATACCTACATAGAGGGGCTTATTCAGGACATATACCTACATAGAGGGGCTTATTCATGACCTCTACCTACATAGAGGGGCTTATTCATGACATCTACCTACATAGAGGGGCTTATTCATGACCTCTACCTACAGAGAGGGGCTCATTCATGATATATACCTACATAGAGGGGCTTATTCAGGACATATACCTACATAGAGGGGCTTATTCATGACCTCTACCTACATAGAGGGGCTCATTCATGTGTGCCTGCTTGAGTCTCTACACCAGGGCTGTCAAACTAATATACTACACATATATACATAATAATATGCACAGGTGCCTCAATGAATACAATGAGGGCTGTTTAAACGGTGGTAAGGAGGCATCATTTATGGATAATTGGCTTATTATAGATTTATTATTTTACTGATTTAAATTACATATATTAATATTCAATTAATTATTCACCCACAAGAGTTTGCAATTCAAGTTAGCAATTATAGGCTAAACTGGTCCTGGACTATTGGAGAACAGTCACACAAAACATCTCACCTCGTTTCCTCTGGTCTCACACAAAACAATTATGTCCACATAGAGTAGGTATTTCAAATGAATAAAAAAGTATTATAATTATCAGCCCCACAATAGCAATTCTAGGTTAAACTGGTCTCTCACCTCCGCATCTCTTTCTACTGTAGCTTTCACTCATCTTGCGCAAAACATCTTACTACTACTATTTACTGTTACCATTGTTGTTTCTTCTTAATTGTGCATTTGAGTCTGAGCTCCAAATACAATACCTGTATTTTGGATTTGATAAATAAAGAACTTGAAACCAATCATTTCCATGGATTGGATTTCAGAGTAGGTTTGATGAATTAGCAATAATTAATTTGATAAAGTAAAATTGTACGCAACCGAATGATACCACGACTGATGAGCTCTTAAAAGCGAAAGTAAACAGGCGGCTACGTGGCATAGTGGGCAAGGCGCTCGCCATGAAATGCTGGAGACGCTGGGCTCGACAGTTCGAGCCCAGCGTTCCACATTTGCTTTCAGTTTAGCTGGTCGTCCGTACTAATACACATTGGCCGTATTAGGGGGTGGGAAACTGATGGGTGGGGATCGGGCGTTGTGGACAGCGACTCCTACAGGTCGGTTGGTGCGCCTGCGCAGTAGAATCAGGAAGTGTCGGGGGCAGCGTGAGCCTCCCACGCGTTACTCCTCGCCACTGAGAGATCGAGCTGCGCAGGTGAAAAGATGCGACGGCTGTTACCTCAAGTACCGGAGGGGACTTGTGCTATGTATGACTTAGTCCACATTGCAGCCGGCTTGTGGGAGGCAAGAAACAGCGTCCGTGACAGGGGAGGGTTGAATTGGATGATACGAAATTGGGATGGGAGAAAATATAGAAAATGGGAGAAAAAGTGGATCCAAAAAAGCGAAAGTAAACATAAGTTACAACTGAAGGCTAAATATTGGGTCCTCCTCCAATGGTTCACAAAAGCAGATTGATGCATTTTTATTCACGAAAAACACGATGCAGGTGCAGATTGCTCTGTGCGTTTGCTTGAAAAGTTGACATTTGTATTGCTGTGCAGTGAGACGGAGATGCGCTTCATTTTCATCACTGGCCAGTTGAATTGTGCCTAGGTGAGGCAGGGGGCCAAAATGAATTGATAAGCAAATTCAGTCTGGGGGCCGCCGGCCTTGAGTTTGACATACAGTCCGTGTAAAACCACACCCTTCCTCCACCAGGGTCTGTCGGTAGCTTCCAGCGTGTCCCAGTCTCAGGGAGCCTACCTGAAGAAGCAGCTCCGCTCCGTCATCCAAAGGTACCTGGACCACTTCCTCCCCGCCACGCCTTCAACAGGCGTCATAGCTAACCACCCGGTGTTGTTGGGGGCCTGCGAGTCCACCCCCAGCCCCCGGGGGGCAGCACTGAGGAGGAGTGTCCTGCAAGTCCTCTGGTAGGTCTCTAGTGTAAGATTTGTCATGTTCTGTTGTTGTCATGTTCCTTATTTCTCCCAAGAGGAAACTAAAGGTCTTGATGTTTTTCTATTATAACTGCCATTTAGTAACTCGGATTGAGGTGTATGGTAGCTCCAGGTATCCCATGTTAGTTTGTACATATAGATGCATACATGACAATCTGTCTAAAATGGTGAAAGAAAAAAGCACTCAATTCATTCACGAATCAAGAAAAACACCCTGCTTTGCATAATGACATGTATTTCTGAAGTGTGGTGAAGTTACATACCTTTGTGTTTTGAATTTGTTTCATGGCGTTTTGAATGGGTTTTGTGCGGTTCTGAATTGGTTTCATGGAGTTTGAATGGGTTTCATGGAGTTCTGAATGGGTTTCATGGCGTTTCAATGGGTTTTGTGGAGTTCTGAATGGGTTTCATTGGGTTTGAATGGGTTTGATGGAGTTCTGAATGGGTTTCATAGAGTTTGAATGGGTTTCATGTAGTTTCAAATGCTTTCATAGGATTTTAATGGGTTTCATGAAGTTAGAATGGGTTTCATGGAGTTCTGAATGGGTTTCATAGAGTTTGAATGGGTTTCATGTAGTTTCAAATGCTTTCATAGGATTTTAATGGGTTTCATGAAGTTTGAATGGGTTTCATGGAGTTCTGAATGGGTTTCATAGGGTTTGAATGGGTTTCATGTAGTTTCAAATGCTTTCATAGGATTTTAATGGGTTTCATGAAGTTTGAATGGGTTTCATGGAGTTCTGAATGGGTTTCATAGGGTTTGAATGAGTTTCATGGGTCCTAAGGTTATGACATTTTTTCACAACATAGAGAACCATGTACTTACTGTATGTTTAAGCAAAACAGAACAGAGACGAGGTTTTCATGATTCATGTTAGTAATATGATTTTCTAACTATAAATGATCCAAAAAAAAGTGACATCACCACCTGTTAGCGGGAACTGACTGTACACATGGACTCACACTGACCTTTGATCTGCTAAAGTAAAATACTGCTTTAAAGTTAATTAAAAAGTTAATAAAAACAGTTTTCATTTAATTTTCATTTTAAACCTAAATCCTATAGTTCTGTTGTGTGGACGACGTGCTAATCGGACATAGAACTTACCAACAGGTACTGTGTCTGGAGAGCAGCCACATCAGCACTCCAAGAGGACCTCTAGTGAACTGCAGGCTCTTTTTCTTGTCCTCTTCTCGAGTCAGGGCTACTGCAGTTTAAAGGTGCTATAGATAACATTCAGTAGGGAGGGGATACATGCACACAACATGTAAACAACAACATTTATTTTGGACCCGTACATTTATTTTTAATAATAAATTAATGAATCAATGATTGTTTGGGGGTAAAAGCAATACTTTTATGCTGCACCTTTCTAAAAGCTCTGTACATTTTATCTATAGCACCTTTAAACTAGTTGAGGAAATAGTATCTGCAGTTTACTAGAGATCTACAGTCCTCCACGTGACATCATTCAGAGGAGTTTCTCGGGTTGATGCAGCAGAGCTATCGAGACACACAACGTGTTGCTGAGTTTTAGGTCCAATCATCACATTTCATCCTCATGACAGAACGATGGGATTCAGGGGGATTCAGGTTCATAATCTGCTAAATGTCTCTTTAATATACTTATATATAATGTCTTTAAAAATGATTAGCTCTAAACTTCTTATTGAAACCCCTCTCTGGTTTCACAGCGAGAGCTTCCTGCAGTTCAAAGGACACGCCCCTCCTCCCCGCTTGGCATCCGTCCTGGCCTTCCTATTGGAGCTGCTGAGGCGGAACGGCGACTCTGACCCCGCCCTCCTCACAGTGCCCCTCCCCTCCCTGCTGCGCTGTCTGATGCTGGTCAATGAACCGCAGGGTAAGACTGGGAGGAGTTTGTATGTTCTCCTTGTGTTAAATCACATGCATGCTAGATACAGACTCCTGTCACCAAGGCACTGGTATTAGAGCCCCAGTTAGACTGTTGCTGCCCACTGCTCCTAAATAGCTGGGCTGGATCAAAGAAACACGCAAACATTATGGGAAATGCGCTGACCATCTTCCCCAGAATCAGACAAGAAGATAGATACCAATTTCCTCTCTGTGCGTTCAGTAGAAAGCTATCTGGCCGCAAGCCAGCCTAGCTTAGCACAAATGAATGGAAGCGGATACAGACCACTAGCCTAGCTTAAAACGTTGGCCTATGGCTAGGCTAGCTGGTCCATATCCGCTTCCATTAATTTCTGCTAAACTAGGCTAGCTTCCCGCCGGATAGCTTTTTCTACATTTCCCATAATGCTGGCATGTTCCTTTTTAAATGCAGAGGACAAATTCCTGGTATGCAAACAAGACTAGGCAAGCCTAGTTAAGCCAGACCCGGCCACGACACATGTGTGTGTTTCAGGCAGTTTGGGACATTCACCATTGTAAATGTACTTGGCGAATAAGGAGATTGTAAGTGTAATGTAAGTGTGTTTTCCTCAGTGAGGAAGACCAGCACAGAGGCCTTACAGCTGGTGGTGGAGAGATGTGCTGCTGCTGCTACTGATGGACCCTGTGATCACATGCTCACTGTCCTACGGTAAGAGACTGGACATTTAGTAACCGTGTCATTTTAGTAACTGTCACGTCGCCAACTTATGCCTCGCATTCATTCACTCGCACATGGATGGCGGAGGCAACCATGCAAGGTGACATCCTGCTCATCGGGAGCAGTTAGGGGTTAAGTGTCTTGCTCAAGGACACTTTGGACATGCTGCCGGGAGGAGCCGGAATCTAACTGGGAACCTTCAGATTGCCAGATGACGCTCTACCTCCTGAGCCACTGTTGACCCCTAGTAGTGATGAGCTAGTAGTAGTGAAGAGCTAGTAGTAGTGATGAGCTAGTAATAGTAAAGAGCTAGTAGTAGTAATGAGCTAATAGTAGTGAAGAGCTAATAGTAGTGAAGAGCTAGTAGTAGTGAAGAGCTAGTAGTAGTAAAGAGCTAGTAGTAGTGAAGAGCTAGTAGTAGTGAAGAGCTAGTAGTAGTAAAGAGCTAGTAGTAGTGAAGAGCTAGTAGTAGTAAAGAGCTAGTAGTAGTAAAGAGCTAGTAGTAGTAAAGAGCTAGTAGTAGTAAAGAGCTAGTAGTAGTGAAGAGCTAGTAGTAGTGAAGAGCTAGTAGTAGTGAAGAGCTAGTAGTAGTGAAGAGCTAGTAGTAGTGAAGAGCTAGTAGTAGTGAAGAGCTAGTAGTAGTGAAGAGCTAGTAGTAGTGAAGAGCTAGTAGTAGTGAAGAGCTAGTAGTAGTGAAGAGCTAGTAGTAGTGAAGAGCTAGTAGTAGTGAAGAGCTAGCAGTAGTGAAGAGCTAGCAGTAGTGAAGAGCTAGCAGTAGTGAAGAGCTAGCAGTAGTGAAGAGCTAGCAGTAGTGAAGAGCTAGCCGTAGTGAAGAGCTAGTAGTAGCTGTCCCCGCCTACATAAGTTATTGGTCAACTAATAAAAATGTCATCCGCTAATCAAGAATGTAATGGACACATCATTGTCTTGCAAATGAACACAGTCATGCAACAGAACCATTATTATGCTTATTAAAGATCAGTGCATTTTCATTGTGATGCCAGAAATGTGCCGTTTGACAGCAAATAACGTGTGTGGCGTCGTCCCCGTGTTTGCAGGGCGCTTGTGGAGGAGAACGAGGGACTGTATGACAGACAGGTGTACGGTGTCCTGGAGACGGTGGCTGTTCTAGACCCAGCTGTGGTTCAAACCCTCGTCCCCAACCTGTCACTGAGTCTGAGGAACACGGAACACAAGAGAGGACTGGGCAGGAACGCTGCTCTGAGGTGTGTTTTTGTGTTGTGTTGTGTTGTGGTGCTAAAATAACTTTGTGGGGGGGGGGGGGCGGGGGGTCTCGTAACGGGCTCCTCGAGACATAGAATACCTTGGCATATATACATGACAGTAAGGGGTGTCAGGTGGGAAGGAGGAGGTGATTAGATAGGAGGGTGTGACATTGGGGGGCGGGGGTAGGTGCTTCAAGGGGAGGGGCTGACCTGGAAGGGGGTAGGAGTTTGAGACACAAAGGAAGGAGCCGGAAAGGGGATGGTTTAGGTATGGAGGTGAGAGACAAAGGGTGGTGACTGATTGATCATGGGACAAAGGGATTGATCAAGGGAGACGGGGGTACCATAGTAGTTGTGGGGGAGGGGTGACAAAATGGGAGGGGGGGTACATATAATTTCCAAACAGTAGTTTCAGCGCGAGAGGGAGGAGCCACGGCGTAATTCTTTGAAACATCTTTGGTAACTTGTAGAAGATGACAGAAAGGCAGCCTTTGGTCCAGAAGAAAGGTAAAAGTAATCGTGTTTAATAATCGTGATTTCAATATCATTCAAAGTAATCGTAATTCAGATTTTTGCCATACTCGAGCAGCCCTATATACTCTTTTAAATTCTAAAATCGATTTGACTGAGAATAGTGGGTGCAGGATGAATTTAGGAAATCGCCAGCCACTAACCAGGGGATGAAAACATTTCTAATCCAAACACACATCTTCTATCTACAATGGAGACCCTTCACTACGAGTAACGTCATCCCATATTCTGTGCTATTGATCGAGAAACTAAATGTATGACTAATGTCTCTCTCTCTCTCTCTCTCTCTCTCTCTCTCTCTCTCTCTCTCTCTCTCTCTCTCTCTCTCTCTCTCTCTCTCTCTCTCTCTCTCTCTCTCTCTCTCTCTCTCTCTCTCTCTCTCTCTCTCTCTCTCTCTCTCTCTCTCTCTCTCTCTCTCTCTCTCTCTCTCTCTCTCTCTCTCTCTCTCTCTCTCAGGAGTGCATACAGGAAGCTGCTCGGCCTCCTGGGAGACGGCGGCCAGGCTGAGATACTGAATCTAGAGGAGGACTAGAGAGTGAGAGCAGAGAGTGAGAGCAGAGAGGGAGAGCAGAGAGGGAGACCAGAGAGTGAGACCAGAGAGTGAGACCAGAGAGTGAGACCAGAGAGTGAGAACCCACACGACCAACAGGCTATATCAGTATGTTTGGGTATGAATGGATGGACCAGCAACACAGAGCAGGAGCGTTTATGATGCAGATACTAGAATGTGCACCAAAGTCTGGTCTGGGTACCGGCAGCTTGGCTGATAACTATCACTTCTGTTTTACAATGACATCCCAAACTATATTTACTGAGGCTTGAACGGCTGCCATCACTTTGAATAACAAGAGAATGTAATTATTGTACATAGTGTAGATAAATCTTTGTCTTCCGAGCCTTTCAGCCATTGTGTAGCGTGATGGGTGCCCCACAGTGGTGCTCGGGGAGGCAATTTCCACCCTACATTGTAAAGCGCTTTTGGAGTGTCTAGAAAAGAGCTGTATGAATGCAATGATCATTCATTCAAGTGCCATTTTGTACAGACCTATTGTTACGATTGTGTTCTGTAAAAATTAAATGTGTTTTGTTAAATAAATATTAAAGATGAAAAAGGTTCTCGTCTACTTTTCACAATGTGCGGAACCAGAATTTCACAAAATAATCATGTTCATCTACGGAAATATATTGTTTCATCTTCCTGGAGAAACGTAGCCACTCCCATCCACATGGAGGGTGAGCGGCAAAAAAAAAAGTCCAATCCGTTTCTATTTTGCCTTCCAATTAGGGATGCTCGATATTGGCTTTTTTACCGATACCGATATTCCGATATTGTCCAACTATTAATTTCCGATACCGATATCAACCGATATCAACCGATACCGATATATGCAGGGTTTCCCCGTCCAAAAAACGTAATAATTTCAGGTAACTAATCATTTCACTGGATATATATATAACAAATATTGTTATTGTTTTTTATTTTTTTTAAACCGATACCGATATTTTCCGATATCACATTTTACTGCCGATATCGGCCGATAATATCGGTTGGCCGATAATATCGGACATCCCTACTTCCAATACTACTTTAGGATGTCAATCAAATCCACCTAGTCCCGCCCCAAATGGAAATAGACAAAATTGCAGAAGCTCACGATGTCATAAACACAGTTCCTGTGGATCTTGTATGTCTGTGTTGTATTGTACGTCTGTCTTCAATTCCCAGTTGGTCAGTAAGGCTACGTTCACAGGAAAAAGTGGCCCAAATCAGATCTGTCGCAGCAACGTTGTCCTTTAACCAAGGTGCATGAACTGGAAAAAACTATCTTTATTATAAAAATAAATGCTCTTTATTCATACAATCAAAACCAACACATTACGGCAACATGCCTTGATGTAACCCTGATGACGGCATGTTGCCGAAACACGTTGGTTTTAATTGCATGAATAAAGAACATTCTTTTTTAGAACATCCATCGTCCTAAATCAGATACAGGTCTGATTGTGACCTCGGTCTGAACAGTCATGTCAGAATTCATGCAACTTTTACAACACATTCATCACAGTTCTGTGCTGGCGGGAGTCACTATGTGAAAACAAACATGACAGCTGTGATGGAGGTGGTCAGTGGAGGGACAGTGAGGAGTTTACCTTATGCGTATTTGTGGTGATACTTTTGTACAAGCAAAACTTGAGGGGACGTATCATAACCCGTCTGTTTGAAAGAATATTGAAAGAAGAAATGTCTCTCTTTCACCTCCTCGCCCCCATTATCAGCTGCTTACGAATTAGCCCCCACTGCACTTCAACATCAATTTATAAAGTAAACCATAATCAGTGTCCTCCATGTTTACGTCCATCTTCGTTATTGTTCATTTTTCACATATGGGTCAGTTCAGAAGCTTGACCAGTTCACACTGGAATCTGATATTGGCCAAAGTAAATAAATAAAAAGTATTGGATCTGAGCAATAAATGAGAATTGAGCAAAAAAAAGACCTGCAGTGTGAACGTAGTGAGGTCTGTTAGCGCAGCAGCGGATGCAGCACATGCTGCCTGTGGTCCAGTCAGGCCTGCAGTGTGAACGTAGTGAGGTCTGTTAGCACAGCAGCGGATGCAGCACATGCTGCCTGTGGTCCAGTCAGGCCTGCAGTGTGAACGTAGTGAGGTCTGTTAGCAGAGCAGCGGATGCAGCACAGACTGCCTGTGGTCCAGTCAGGCTTGCAGTGTGAACGTAGTGAGGTCTGTTAGCGCAGCAGCGGATGCAGCACATGCTGCCTGTGGTCCAGTCAGGCCTGCAGTGTGAACGTAGTGAGGTCTGTTAGCACAGCAGCGGATGCAGCACATGCTGCCTGTGGTCCAGTCAGGCCTGCAGTGTGAACGTAGTGAGGTCTGTTAGCGCAGCAGCGGATGCAGCACAGGCTGCCTGTGGTCCAGCCAGGCGGCCCTGTCGTGTCTACTTGGCATTCTGAAGAGCTGCTTCTGTGGCACGTCGAGGGCGGAACCAAAAATAGTCCGATATGAAAAACAAGCAAGTCTTGTTTATTCCATTTCTCTTTTCCTCTTTGCCTTTTTCAAGTCACAGCAATCTCTCTGGCAATCAGGCTCGAGTTTGCACCTCATCACAGCCCGCTTCGCTGCCGTCCCCCACAATCATCCAGACGCATTTTCTGTCATTTCTACTCATCCTCCAAGCCTTGTGAAATGTCTGTGCGTCTGTCAATGTACGCTCTTCGGTAGGCACTGCTGTTGGGGCATGATTGGAAAGTGAAGAGTTTGTACTTGAATAGTGTATTTCAGCACAGTTTTGAGGTACTTGTACTTGAATAGTGTACTTCAGCACAGGTTTGAGGTACTTGTACTTTACTTACCATTTTAGTGAACTTTAGTACTTTTCAAAGTTAGTATCCTTTACTTCACTACTTTAATCCAAGTCCTGCACTTACTGCAGTAGTTACTTTGAAGGAAAATGTTTAGCTTACAAAACATTGATGAGGTGTCAACTTCAAGAGGAACCACTGTCACCAGAGAACACTGTTACCAGAGAACACTGTTAGCAGAGAACACTGTCACCAGAGAACACTGTTACCAGAGAACACTGTCACCAGAGAACACTGTCACCAGAGAACACTGTTACCAGAGAACACTGTCACCAGAGAACACTGTCACCAGAGAACACTGTCACCAGAGAACACTGTTACCAGAGAACACTGTTACCAGAGAACACTGTCACCAGAGAACACTGTCACCAGAGAACACTGTTACCAGAGAACACTGTTACCAGAGAACACTGTCACCAGAGAACACTGTTACCGGAGAACACTGTCACCAGAGAACACTGTTACCGGAGAACACTGTTACCAGAGAACACTGTTACCAGAGAACACTGTCACCAGAGAACACTGTTACCGGAGAACACTGTCACCAGAGAACACTGTTACCAGAGAACACTGTCACCAGAGAACACTGTTACCAGAGAACACTGTCACCAGAGAACACTGTCACCAGAGAACACTGTTACCAGAGAACACTGTTACCAGAGAACACTGTCACCAGAGAACACTGTCACCAGAGAACACTGTCACCAGAGAACACTGTCACCAGAGAACACTGTTAGCAGAGAACACTGTTAGCAGAGAACACTGTCACCAGAGAACACTGTCACCAGAGAACACTGTTACCAGAGAACACTGTCACCAGAGAACACTGTCACCAGAGAACACTGTTACCAGATAACACTGTCACCAGAGAACACTGTTACCAGAGAACAGAGAACACTGTCACCAGAGAACACTGTCACCAGAGAACACTGTCACCAGAGAACACTGTTACCAGAGAACACTGTCACCAGAAAACACTGTTACCAGAGAACACTGTTACCAGAGAACACTGTCACCAGAAAACACTGTTACCAGAAAACACTGTTACCAGAGAACACTGTCACCAGAGAACACTGTTACCAGAGAACACTGTCACCAGAGAACACTGTTACCAGAGAACACTGTCACCAGAGAACACTGTCACCAGAGAACACTGTTACCAGAGAACACTGTCACCAGAGAACACTGTCTGTTACCAGAGAACACTGTCACCAGAGAACACTGTCACCAGAGAACACTGTCTGTTACCAGAGAACACTGTTACCAGAGAACACTGTTACCAGAGAACACTGTCACCAGAGAACACTGTCACCAGAGAACACTGTTACCAGAGAACACTGTTACCAGAGAACACTGTCACCAGAGAACACTGTCACCAGAGAACACTGTCTGTTACCAGAGAACACTGTCACCAGAGAACACTGTTACCAGAGAACACTGTTACCAGAGAACACTGTCACCAGAGAACACTGTTACCAGAGAACAGAGAACACTGTCACCAGAGAACACTGTCACCAGAGAACACTGTCACCAGAGAACACTGTTACCAGAGAACACTGTCACCAGAGAACACTGTTACCGGAGAACACTGTTACCAGAGAACACTGTCACCAGAGAACACTGTTACCAGAGAACACTGTCACCAGAGAACACTGTCACCAGAGAACACTGTCACCAGAGAACACTGTCACCAGAGAACACTGTCACCAGAGAACACTTACCAGAGAACACTGTTACCAGAGAACACTGTCACCAGAGAACACTGTCACCAGAGAACACTGTTACCAGAGAACACTGTTACCAGAGAACACTGTTACCAGAGAACACTGTCACCAGAGAACACTGTTAGCAGAGAACACTGTTACCAGAGAACACGTTAATATATTATAGAAACAACATTACTCTATTTTAGGGTGGATTTTCCCTTTTAACAACCTTTTTGAGGCCAGTGCTCAATGTAAGTGCAATATTCATATGACTGATAACCTTGGAGTGAAAATCTTTTTTTCCCATGTTCAGTCTCGGACAAAACAAAAACAAATATGTGAATTTCATTCAGTATTTCACTAGTCGAATAGATGGTAATAGAATAAGAGTAGACTACTTGATTACTTGTGCCCTTCCCTGAATACTAAGCTGAAGAGTGACGCATGGGTGCGTAGGTGGTTACTGTAGAAAGGTATATATGGAGCTAAACACTCTAAAAAGTAAATCTTCCCAAGAGCGCACTCTTTATTTCCATGGTTATCGGCGGAGCAGTGCAGACGTCCCAGCCTGCCGTCGAGATTCCAGATCTGCCGTCAGTCCTTGATCACCGCAAACTCCAAGATGAGAACGAGGATCTTGTGAAGGACTTTCTGAAGTGAGAGTTCCAATGATAAACATCAAAACACCACTGATGTGTTCCCTTCCTCCAACAGGCTGGAAGAGGAGGGAGGGAGTTCAGAGACTGAGTGGTGTAATGATGTGTTGACTTCCTGCTTACCAGTGGTGTTGTCGACCATACATGCGCTGTCTGGCAGCGTGGCTAGAGCTCCGGGCTCATGATCTGAAGGTTGTGGGTTTGAGTCCTCTCTCTGTCCTTTGGACTTGGCAGTAACCATGCCCCTGTCATGCTGACAGGGACACCATACAGTTGAGAGTACAGCTAGATATACATAAATACTGTATATAGATAGATAAATACTGTATATATATAGATACATACATACAGTATATAGATACTGTAGACAAATAGATGCATACATAAATACTGTAGAGATAGATAGAGTACATACATAGATACTGTAGAGATAGATAGAGTACATACATAGATACTGTAGACAAATAGATAAAGACTAGATTGATAGATACTATAGACATATACTGTAGATTAGGGCTGTCCCCGACTAAGGATTTGGATGGTCGACTATGATTGGCCAAAATGTGCCGTTAGTAGACTATTGGTAGACAAAAAAAAATAAGTATAATATAAAAAACATTTTATTTTTGTATCATTCCATTTGGGCTGTGGGGGGTGCTTAATGTCTGAAGGAGTCGACTGAAGGCTTCTTGTCCTCTGCAAAAGCATGCAATTGGTCCACTGATGGATACATCTTGATATTTGTCTAGTCTAGTGTGTTCATTAGATGGGTGAAATCCTCTTTCAGTGCCTCTGTGCCTGTTTTCGTAGGCAGTTAGCCTCTGGTATGCGTGCCATTAGCGTTAGCCACGCTTCTAGGCCTCTTTTCTTTTGGAAAGAATAATTGAAGAATGAAAGAATATATTATAATTATTTTTATTTATTCGACTAAGAGGTTGGCTAGTCGACTACGGCTCCTTTCGACCGATTAGTCGACTAATAGGGGTCAGCCCTACTGTAGATAGATATATACTGTAGAAGGATATATACTGTAGATAAATAGATAATATACTGCAGATGGATAGATATTATAGACAGATAGATATATAGATACTATACAGATAGATATGTAGATACTATAGACAGATATATATAGATACTATAGACAGATAGATATATAGTACTTTAATCGTCCCCTTGGGGAAATTGCAATGTCACAGCAGCACACAAAATGACAAACAAACAATACCAGCATAGAAATAGCAATTGAATTAAAAACAAATAAATAGAATTAAAGAGTATCAAAAAACAATAGGTGAAAGGTTGAGCGGGTAAGGCATCCATTGAGCCTGTAGCCCAAGGTTGGGTGGTACACAGTGGTGGAGGAGGCCATTTCCACTCTACATTGAAAAGCGCTTTGAATTCACTCATCCAACAAATTAAATGTAAAGCAATGGGGCCACGCTTCAGTCTGTCAAAGTGCTTCTCACTGTGGCCCCATTCACTGTACATTAGCTGTGTGGCTAACCGAGGAGGAGCGGGGTGTCCAGTCCAAAGCACAGTGTGGTACGTGCTGAGAAAAAGTTTCTCTGACAACATCATTCATGAGTAAGAAATAGGAGTCCAAAGATTCTGAACTTATATATATAAATCATTCCCCTGCCATCCTCCTCACAGCACCAAGCCATCCAATAAACACCTCTAATATAATAAATAATAAATTGTATCTGCTTGGAGAATTTATTCATTGCGGTTCGGCCTGTCTGACACATTATCAGGTCACTGCAAACAGTCCGTATGGAAAACAGTGATGACTTTCAATGAATATTAATATATCCATATTGAAAATAAAAAATTGTCGTACGTCTTCCCACCATCACACCTCATGTTATACATGATCACAGCTCATGTTATGAATTTGTCCCAGTCTGCAGCAGCACAGGTTGTACTGATTCTATAAACACCATCTATTCTGCAAACAAAAGATTGTGTCCAAGTCTTCCTCCGTACATTTTCTAATGTCTTTAGGGAAGAAAGTAGAGTTCAAGTCCTTTTTCTTTTCTTTTTTTGGTCAATGTAAAATGAGATGGGTTTTTTTTTTCTTTTGAAAACCAGCATAATCCAGTGATGTCATCACACAGCGTATTCTCTCCTAGACAGCACAGTAGACAGTTGACATCATCTAAATGTGACATTAATTTCAACTAAACAGTCTTCGGTCCTGAGCTTCATAGAAAAAAAACACACTCGCACTCAAAAGAGTTACACAGGTTTCCAAAACACACACACACACACAGTATATGGAGGTGGCATGGAGTTCATCGGTGCATTGCAGAGTAAACAGCACTGTAGTGGGTAGAACTAGACTAGTGCTTATAGCCCTGTAACCAGATATAAAAAGATGCTGCTTGAGAATCCAGTCTGGCTTCCTCTGTAGACTACAGGCTATGACATGCTTAGGTCACACGCCAGTTACTGTAGACTACAGGCTATGACATGCTTAGGTCACACGCCAGTTACTGTAGACTACAGGCTATGACATGCTTAGGTCACACGGCAGTTACTGTAGACCAGGACTAGTTCACTATTGCGTTGCAGAGTGAATAGAAACTCCTCACAGAGTGAATAGAACTCCTCACAGAGTGAATAGAAACTCCTCACAGAGTGAATAGAACTCCTCACAGAGTGAATAGAAACTCCTCACAGAGTGAATAGAAACTCCTCACAGAGTGAATAGAACTCCTCACAGAGTGAATAGAACTCCTCACAGAGTGAATAGAACTCCTCACAGAGTGAATAGAAACTCCTCACAGAGTGACTAGAACTCCTCACAGAGTGAATAGAAACTCCTCACAGAGTGACTAGAACTCCTCACAGAGTGAATAGAACTCCTCACAGAGTGAATAGAACTCCTCACAGAGTGAATAGAACTCCTCACAGAGTGAATAGAACTCCTCACAGAGTGAATAGAACTCCTCACAGAGGGGGGGGGGGGGTCATCTAGTAAAAAATGAATGGGGATAATCTGCTTGTTTTGCCGCGTCAATGTTTGGTACAGGATTAGATATTAAGTTTATCAGTTGCTTTTATAATCACTAGAACTGAAATAAAGAAAACGAGACGACGGCAACACACAGTTCTGTTTACAACGCCATAGTGAAATATAGGTAAATTAAAGGGGAATGCCACCCATTTTTCTTAGGAATTCACGTGTTCTGCCTGTGCCCCATGCAGGGCAGTCGGTGTTCGTGAGTATGCAACACTAGAAGTCAGAGAGAGATAATTACTCCAATTGAGGATGTAAACTATGGGGCTCCAGACACAATGAACAGGCCTCTGACTTTGTGAGGCCATAACATTTGTGTTGAGCTCTTAACACCTACGTCTAGAAGGTCTGAACCAGAATTAACCTGTTTTAACAGATTCAAGTATAAAATCCACGTTATCTGGCTGGTCTCTGGTTGTGAGAACTAAATTTGTGTGTAAGAGCTCACAGAAGAGAGAGTGGTCGGTGTTCACAAATAATTGAACTGTCCTGGAGCACGGGAAGAACATACTGACTGAACTGTCCTGGGGCACAGGAAGAACATACTGCCTGAACTGTCCTGGGGCACAGGAAGAACATACTGACTGAACTGTCCTGGGGCACAGGAAGAACATACTGACTGAACTGTCCTGGGGCACAGGAAGAACATACTGACTGAACTGTCCTGGGGCACAGGAAGAACATACTGCCTGAACTGTCCTGGGGCACAGGAAGAACATACTGACTGAACTGTCCTGGGGCACAGGAAGAACATACTGACTGAACTGTCCTGGGGCACAGGAAGAACATACTGACTGAACTGTCCTGGGGCACAGGAAGAACATACTGCCTGAACTGTCCTGGGGCACAGGAAGAACATACTGACTGAACTGTCCTGGGGCACAGGAAGAACATACTGACTGAACTATTCTGGAGCACAGGAAGAACATACTGACTGAACTGTCCTGGGGCACAGGAAGAACATATTGACTGAACTATTCTGGGGCACAGGACGAACATACTGACTGAACTGTTCTGGGGCACAGGAAGAACATACTGACTGAACTGTTCTGGGGCACAGGACGAACATACTGACTGAACTGTTCTGGGGCACAGGACGAACATACTGCCTGAATTGTCCTGGGGCAGTAGAATCTACGTATTTCCTAAAATTCTTAAAATGGATGACGTTCCCCGTTAAAAGTCACCATCCTGCAATCTCTCTATGAGTGGATAGGTTGTCATTAAAGGAACACGCCAACAGTAAGGGAAATTCTCTCACCGTCTTACTTTCAGCTTACTACTACGCATTTCCCATAATACTGGCGTGTTCCTTTAAGATACCTGTCCTCCTCGTGGGGAAGCTATCCTCCCTTTGAAGACCTTTTTTTGACTGGATGTCATGAGGAACTTGTCGGTCTTTGAGGTAAGATGCCAGAATGATGTGGCTGCATGTCTGAGTCTGCAGCAACTTGTAGTAGAATGATGTTGCTGTGTGTCTGAGGTCTACAGGAACATGTAGAATGATGTTGCTGTGTCTCTGAGGTCAGCAGCAACTTGTAGAATGATGTTGCTGTGTCTCTGAGGTCAGCAGCAACTTGTAGAATGATGTTGCTGTGTCTCTGAGGTCATCAGCAACTTGTAGTAGAATGATGTTGCTGTGTGTCTGAGTCTGCAGCAACTTGTAGTAGAATGATGTTGCTGTGTGTCTGAGTCTGCAGCAACTTGTAGTAGAATGATGTTGCTGTGTCTCTGAGGTCAGCAGGAACACGTAGAATGATGTTGCTGTGTCTCTGAGGTCAGCAGGAACTTGTAGAATAATGTTGCTGTATGTCTGAGGTCAGCAGGAGCGTGCAAATGTGAATACTGAATACTGTTTCCAAGCACAGTGTATACCAACAGTGAAGGGGGGGGGGGGGGGGCAGTCTGCAGCAGGGACAGACTATTTTCACAGCATTTCGTCCGGGGGCTGTGGTTTTGCTGGGCATACATATAAATAAATAGTTGTATAAATAATTGACCCTATGGTACTGCTTTTTTCTCTAGTTGAGATTAGGGTTAGGTGTGAGGTTTCCAGTCAGGTTAAAGTAAGAGTTGTTAGGGAAATGGTTTGAAAACAGGAGTCTCGTTGGCAGCAGTGGGTGAACCATGCAGACAGTGTGCAATAATGTACTGAAAAGCTGAGCCCAGGAATTATTTTCACAACCATCCCAAACTAGTTCCAAACTGAAGACTGTGGTTATATGTATATGAATTCAGCCTCTTTTTGTATTCACCCCCCCCACAGTCTTTTATCATCCACGGGACGTCGGGATGCCCTTCATTTCAAGCCCAGGATGAGACAGGTTCTGAACCCAGGATGAAGGTCTGAACTCAGGATGAGCTAAGGGTCTGAACCCAGGATGAGCTGAGGCAGGGTCTGAACCCAGGATGAAGGTCTGAACCCAGGATGAGCTGAGGCAGGTTCTGAATCCAGGATGAAGGTCTGAACCCAGGATGAGCAGAGGCAGGTTCTGAACCCAGGATGAAGGTCTGAACCCAGGATGAGCAGAGGCAGGGTCTGAACCCAGGATGAAGGTCTGGACCCAGGATGAGCAGAGGCAGGTTCTGAACCCAGGATGAAGGTCTGAACCCAGGATGAGCAGAGGCAGGTTCTGAACCCAGGATGAAGGTCTGAACCCAGGATGAGCAGAGGCAGGGTCTGAACCCAGGATGAAGGTCTGAACCCAGGATGAGCAGAGGCAGGTTCTGAACCCAGGATGAAGGTCTGAACCCAGGATGAGCAGAGGCAGGGTCTGAACCCAGGATGAGCTGAGGGTCTGAACCCAGGATGAAGGTCTGAACCCAGGATGAGCAGAGGCAGGGTCTGAACCCAGGATGAGGGTCTGAACCCTGGATGAGCTGAGGGTCTGAACCCAGGATAAGGGTCTGAACCCTGGATGAGGGTCTGAACCCAGGCACCCGTCATAGGGGGGCTTCAGAGTTGAGGGTCTTGACCACTGAACCACCACCAGGTCACGTGTTCATGTACAGTAGTCGTGACATCGTGCCACATGACCGGTGGTCTAAACGGCTCCTATCCGGTGATGCGGCACTTGAAGCGTCTGGAGGTTGGGGCAGGTGAAGTAAGGAGCCGGCAGGAAACAGGTGGCGATCCCGTTGGAGGCGAAGGGCAGCGTGGGTCCGTAGAACACCTCCTCCCTGCCCTCCATGCTCACGTCCAGGACCTGCGTGTGGAACAAGTCACAACGTGTTTATCACTGTCACATATATGACACATTCAGCGAGTCCTATTTCACAAAGCATTTGTGTTCAAAGCAGGTTTTTATACTTGAATCTGTTAAACTAAATCTTGAATGTTAGGTTTAAGCCATGTGATTATGTCATAGGTACTATTGATCATTGTTAATTATCAGAAAATATATCAGAAGTTATTCAATTATATTAGAAAGTTATAAGACTGCGTAATCATGCTTTGTGAAATACCATTCTGTACATTATTGCGGAGATATTATTTGGTGTGTGTGGAACAAACTGCCTGAGATGGTTGGAGGATGAAAAGGACAGTTATGTTCCCTATTCAAAACATCCAGGGTGCGACTTGTGATTTTTAATGTAGGACATAAACAGTAAAAAGATATATTCATATAAAACTCACAAATCTCATGAAACGATACAACAGAGTTTCTATTTTTTTCACGAGATCTTCCCTCACTCAACTAAGCTGTTCTGATTTGACTCGCAATGCGACGTAGCAAGTAGCTGATCTGCAGTAACGCCCCCTCTATGGTTGTAGCGCATAGTGTGACCCGACACTTCCTTAAACAGGTTTTGACAGAGGCAGAGAACGAGCGAGCGAGAGAGATAGAGAGGGACTGGTGGGACCGTGCAGAAGTGTGTGTAAAAATGTGTGTGCGCCATCTCTCTCCCTCGTCGGAGCATTTACACACAAACTTGACTGCGTGTGTGTCGGGGACGCATCTCTCCTCTCTCCCTCCCTCTCTCTCTCTCTCTCTCTCTCTCTCTCTCTCTGTCTCTCTCGCTTGCTCGTTCTCTCTCTCTCTCTCTCTCGTATGTATCACGCTGTGTGGGTGACTGTCAAAGTGCTTATGGGCGGAGCCCATCCAATAACAGCCTGAAATCCTGAGGCTGAAAAATGATGCTTTTGAGTAGTTCATTAGAAATATAAAACAATGTATTTTTTGGAAAAAAAACGTACAGATGTCTTCCATAGACTCACAGGAATTGTGTAAAGTTGCCCAAATAGTGCAAGGAATAGCAATGCATGTCCCCTTTAAAAGCACAGTAGGCTAAGTAGGTAAAATAGACCATATGACTGAGCAGCAGAAACACTGCAGGACAGAACAGAGATGAGATAGGAATGATGTCAGAGACAGAGAGGAACCAAGACGTGGAACTCCCTACTAGCTATGTCCGTCACCAGCTCTGGGAAAATAAGGGACTCTTTATTATATAAATAAGGGAAGGCTTATTTCACTTAGACAGATTTGCCATGTTTAGGGTCTTAGAAACATATTGGGGTGAATGCACAAAGGGATTGCGCAGCTTTTTCTGATGCAATGCCTGTGCAAATAGCCCCAGAACAAACCTTGCTATTCACAAAGCACTCGCGTCCATGCTATTCGCGCGTATTTAAATGAGGTTAAAAAGGGGCGAAAAATTTGCCCCTTTCTATGCAAATGTGCCTCATTGCCAAAACACTCCAATTCTTCAGAGAGTTGGTGGTAACTAAGTGCATTTATAAGGGGTGTCATGGCCAGCGTCTCTGGTGATCCGGTGGGTTAGGTAATAATCACAACTAGACAATTCCATGGGGGAAATTGTGAAAGTGTGGGTGATGCCTGTGCACCGCCAGCCAATGGGAGAGGATCTTCCAGCCGAGTACGGCGACCCGTCTTGCAAGTCTCTACGTCAAACGGTTCAAAATATACTAAAAGGGGAGGGACTTAATCATAGGGGGCGGGGCAAACATAAACCACTGAAAAGGGATCTCCCTCCCGAGTTCAACGACCCCTCTCATGAGTCTTTATGACAAACGGTTAAAAAGATACCAAATAGAGGGCGAGGCCTAAAAATAGGGGGCGTGGCAAACATAGACCAATGAAAGAGGATAACCCTACTGAGTGCAATGGTGCAACCCGCAAGTCTCTACGACAAACGGTTCAAAAGATACAAAAAGGGGGAGGGGCCTATGAATAGGGGTCGTGCTCAACATAAACCAATGAAAGAGTATATCCCCACTGAGTCCCAGTCGTGGCATCGTTTTGATGTGTTAATTTTATATCTTTGTCCAAAATTGAGACTTTTACAAATTTACAAAAAGTGATGGTAAAAACTAAAAATGCAACTTCTACACTCTAGTTTTGAACATTCCGCTATTCATTCCTATGAACCAAAATTGCCAGTTTAGAGTCGAGTTGTACCCAAACGGTGCGGTGAAACTTCCCAAAAAGTATTAGCAACTCGAGTTGGATCAAGCCGATCGTTTTGATACCTTACACTTGTTTGATACCTTACAGCCTTACCTTTTTTCCTGTGGTCAATTAGTATTTTATTTATGTTTTTTGATGAGACTGTGTTGCAGAGAGAAGCTCTGGACTTGAATCTCGCACTGCATCGTAATCTCTGGTCTGTTCACAGTGGTCAGAAGAGCATCTTCAACTGTAGCACAGAGGCCAGTGAAACTGAAAGTACCAGGCTAAAGTTACTCAAACTGTGGCTAACAAGACAGCTGGCAGTAGCTTCTTGGAGACAGGAGGCACTAGCAAGCAAGGAGGAGACACTAGCAAGCAAGGAGGAGACACTAGCAAGCAGGGAACAGACACTAGCAAGCAGGGAGGAGGCACTAGCAAGCAGGGAGGAGGCACTAGCAAGCAGGGAGGAGGCACTAGCAAGCAGGGAGGAGGTACTAGCAAGCAGGGAGGAGGTACTAGCAAGCAGGGAGGAGACACTAGCAAGCAGGGAGGAGGCACTAGCAAGCAGGGAGGAGATACTAGCAAGCAGGGAGGAGACACTAGCAAGCAGGGAAGAGACACTAGCAAGCAGGGAGGAGGAACTAGCAAGCAGGGAGGAGACACTAGCAAGCAGGGAGGAGACACTAGCAAGCAGGGAGGAGGAACTAGCAAGCAGGGAGGAGACACTAGCAAGCAGGGAAGAGGCACTAGCAAGCAGGGAGGAGGCACCAGCAACTGTTTCAGCTCTGTGTCAGTTTTAGAGTTGTTCTTATTCACTTTTGAGAGTTGCGCTAGCTGTTGGGCTACTGCTTCCAGTCCTTGTGCTAAGCTAGGCTAGCTGATTCCTACTGCTTCCAGTCCTTGTGCTAAGCTAGGCTAGCATGCACCTGGACCTCTTTCTCTCTGTTGCTAAACTGGACACTGGTCGAATTCCCTCTTTTCATCCACATCATACTGAAGTAAACTCACCTGAATACACGCTAGAGGCTCATTGGTCCAGATGGAGTACCCTCCTACCACGTAGATCCGGTCTGCATGGACCGCGACTCCAGACTCGTTCTGACCTGGAGGACGACATGGATGCAAAACAAAGCCTCAATGTGACAAGCAGAGGACATTATGACTCCATGTCCCCCGAGACAGAGAGATAGAATGAGACAGACAGGGAGGGGAGGGGAGGGGGGTGGTACATCCAGAGAGCCCAGATAGACACCCCTGTGGCCTTCCTGTGACTTTGACTCCATGTTAAGCGGGGGGGGGGTCTCGTGACGGTCTCAGCAGCACAAGGACACACAGGTCTAGAGCCGGGTTTCCGGTGATTGGCGTTTTTTTACCAGAAAAATCTGTTGGAGTCCGACATTTAAATATCTCCAGTCATAATGTCCTGTGAAAATAATTCCCTCTCATTTTCATTTGGTTACAAAGTAATGTACGTCCAGTAAAAGTGCTTGTTTTTGTCACTGAAATCCTGTGAGGCGTGTGTGTGTGTGTGTCTGTCTGTGTGCGTGCGTGTTAGGGGTGTAACGGTACACAAAAACCACGGTACCTCGGTTTTGAAGTCAAGGTTCGGTACAGGTTTTCGGTACAGTGGGGGAAAGTTTGGCTTTCCATGTTCCACTCAGGGGTGATGTAGTGTGCAGTAACTAATTGTACTTGTAGGGCTGTCAACGAATATTCTATATTGAAATTAATAATCGACTTGTAAAAAAATTCTAAAATTATAATAATTATATTAGATTGTGAGAAAAAAACAGCCAGTCGTTAGTGGTTAACATACCGTTGTATTCGTTCGGTATGCTACACAGCCGTTCGGTATGGTACGGTACACACTGAAACGGTTTGGTTCGGTACGGATACGTGTACCTTTACACCCCACTATACAGTAGCTATATCCGCGGGGATCGGTTTAGGTCTTATTTATTTAATTTTCAGTGTGTGCGTGTAATGCTTACAATGCCTTGTTGAGTCAGGACTATAAATGCAAAACGTAATTATTAATGATACAAATATTGTCGTATTAATTATCATTATAATTATTTTATTCCACGGATGTCTGTAGTATCGGCAATCCACAATGACTTGTCCCGGAGAAAGCTGTTGGAAACACAAGTTTTAAATAATTATAATGATAATAAATACAACTAGACAATTCCGCGCGGGGGAAATTGTGAAAGTGTGGGTGACGCCTGTGCACCGCCGGCCAACGGGGGAGAGGGTCTCTCGCGAGTCTCTATGACAAACGGTTCAAAGGATACAAAAAGGGGGCGCGGCCTAATGATCGGGGGAGTGGTCAACATAGACCAATCAAAGAGGATATCCCTACTGAGTGCAATGACACAACCCGCAACACTATTACACTATTACACAATATTACACTATTACACACTATTACACACTATTACACACTATTACACTATTACACACTATTACACTATTACACACTATTACACTATTACACACTATTACACTATTACACTATTACACACTATTACACTATTACACACTATTACACACTATTACACTATTACACTATTACACACTATTACACTATTACACTATTACACACTATTACACTATTACACACTATTACACTATTACACTATTACACACTATTACACTATTACACACTATTACACTATTACACCGAGTACAATGGCACAATCCGCAAGTCTCTACGACAAACGGTTCAAGAGATACACTGAGGGGGTGTGGCCTAAGGGGGCGTGGTCTAAGGATCAGGGGAGTGGTCAACATCGACCAATGAAAGGTGGTCAACATCGACCAATGGCACAATCCCCAAGTCTCTACGACAAACGGTTCAAGAGTTACACTGAGGGGGTGTGGCCTAAGGGGGCGTGGTCTAAGGATCGGGGGAGTGGTCAACATCGACCAATGAAAGGTGGTCAACAGGGGGAGTGGTCAACATCGACCAATGAAAGGTGGTCAACATCGACCAATGGCACAATCCGCAAGTCTCTACGACAAACGGTTCAAGAGATACACTGAGGGGGTGTGGCCTAAGGGGGCGTGGTCTAATGATCGGGGGAGTGGTCAACATCGACCAATGAAAGGTGGTCAACATGGACCAATGAAAAATGAAAGAGGATATCCCTACTGAGTACAATGACACAACCCACAAGACAGAGGGCGCTGTCAGCAATTCAGTAGTGCAACACAGTGATGGCCAATGATGGGTTAAAGTGGATGAGGTCATTGGCAGCTCAGCCACGAGCCACACAGCTGAACCAATCATGAGTGAGCCATGAGCCACACAGGTGAAGCAATCACTATGACTTGCATATTTTCTATCCAATGCATTTCTATGGAGGCAGATGCATGACTGCATTGTCACGTTGATTAAAAGAAAACTATAAGAGATGAAGCGTTGTGACGCGCACATGAGCACTACAACGAGTAGGCGAAGGGTTGTGCGCGAGATTGTGGCATTCGTGCGATATTGTGGCACTCCTTCGGCGATCGGAACAGAAGGCTAAAAAATAGTGTGAAAAATGTGATTTCTAGAGGGCGATTGCATGGCGGTCAATGGGGAGGAGAACCTTCAAACAAATGGTCGTCAGTTGAGATAGAAATGTCCAATTCCATTTATTTTTCTTTTGTGAGCGGGATGACACTAAGGGGGCGTGGTCTAAGGATCGGGGGAGTGGTCAACATCGACCAATGAAAAGTGGTCAACATGGACCAATGAAAAATGAAAGAGGATATCCCTACTGAGTACAATGACACAACCCACAAGACAGAGGGCGCTGTCAGCAATTCAGTAGTGCAACACAGTGATGGCCAATGATGGGTTAAAGTGGATGAGGTCATTGGCAGCTCAGCCACGAGCCACACAGCTGAACCAATCATGAGTGAGCCATGAGCCACACAGGTGAAGCAATCACTATGACTTGCATATTTTCTATCCAATGCATTTCTATGGAGGCAGATGCATGACTGCATTGTCACGTTGATTAAAAGAAAACTATAAGAGATGAAGCGTTGTGACGCGCACATGAGCACTACAACGAGTAGGCGAAGGGTTGTGCGCGAGATTGTGGCATTCGTGCGATATTGTGGCACTCCTTCGGCGATCGGAACAGAAGGCTAAAAAATAGTGTGAAAAATGTGATTTCTAGAGGGCGATTGCATGGCGGTCAATGGGGAGGAGAACCTTCAAACAAATGGTCGTCAGTTGAGATAGAAATGTCCAATTCCATTTATTTTTCTTTTGTGAGCGGGATGACAGCCGTGTCATCGTTTTGATGTGTTTGTTTTATTTCTACGTCCAAAATTGAGATCACACTCGCAATTCACCCAAGGTAGGGGGAAAAAGATTATTTCAGCTGCTACACTCTAAAATGCAATGCATTCCCAATGGGACCGAAATTTTACCGTTTAAAGTCGATTCGTAGCCAGACGGTGCGGTGAAACTTTTACGGGTTCGAAGACCGCAATTGCCATAGGCAAGCCGCTCGTTTTGATACCTTTCACGTGTATGGTGCGCGAACGCTTACGTGTTGCAAAGTGTTCAAAGTGTTTGAAACTCTAAATTGCACTGTATTTCCGAAATTTTACCGTTTAAAGTCGATTCGTAGCCAGACGGTGCGGTGAAACTTTACGAGTTCGGAGACCGGTGTTGCCATAGGCAAGCCGCTCGTTTTGATACCTTTCACGTGTATGGGGCGCGAACGCTTACGTGTTGCAAAGTGTTTGCAAAATCGGTGGAATAAATAAATAAATAAATAAAAAGAGTATGGATATGTATAGTGTGGGTGACGAAAATCGGTGGAATAAATAAATAAATAAATAAAAAGAGTATGGATATGTATAGTGTGGGTGGCAACCTGGCTTCGCCAGGTCACCCACACTAACTATGTCTCGATGTATTGGCGAGCACCCGAGTTTGGAACAGCTTTCTCTGGGGATTGCCGTCACTTCAGACATCCGCGGAATTTTTATAATTATAATGTTAATAAATACGACAATATTTGTATCATTAACAATCACGTTTTATATATAATGTGTACAGATGCTGCGGATATAGCTATAGTGGAATAGACTATTAATATTCCATATAGTGTCTTGTTCTTATGATATTTATTGTTGGTTTAATTTATTTCTTACATTGCTTGCGCACATCTAAGAGCCAGTGTAGAAACGGCTTGATTGTATATTACTGTTGCACTTTACTGTTACATTTGCACTCTGGTTGGATGTTGTACTTGTGCTGTAAAATGACAAAACATTTTAATCTAATCTAATCTCATTTTGGGAGATTATATAAAAGATTATTATTATCATTTGGAGTTGCAAATTGCTGTCGCGCTGTGGAGCGTGCACGCGTGTGTGTACAGTATACAGTATCCCAGTATCCTCACAATATCTGCTGCATCGTTAATGAGCTAGAGATTTATATGGAATTCGTTAACCCATCGTCTATTCCACTTTATCGTGCAATTGGGTTATGCAGCAGGTGTGTGTGTGTGTGTGTGTGTGTGTGTGTGTGTGTGTGTGTGTGTGTGTGTAATGCTCAGATTCCTCATTGAGTCATGACTATAAATGTAAACTATTACAAACGTAATTGTGGTATTTATTATCATTGTAATTATTTAATTCCACGGATGTCTGTGGAGCCATGTCAAGAGCCAATCGCTCGTTCAGTATTGACATTACTAAATGAGATGTCATGCTAATATTATGTCAAGTTCAAGTTCAAGTTCTTTAATAGTTGTCATACAGAAGTACAGAATACTTTCATACAAAATGCTTCTTACTGTTACGCTCCAGAGACTGTGCTAGACAAGATAGTATCAAATAACATAATAACATAATATAGCATGAATTTAGAAGAAGAAAATGAGGTCACAGTGTTCGGTATAGACATATGTACAATGTTCTGAGTTACCATATAATATACAATACACAATACTATGCAGTGTACTAATGTACAGTACTATCTAGTGCAAAGCAGAAATGGGATGAGGTACAATTTTAGGTACAATTTACAGTAAGGTGTACGAGTTGTAGTGCAATCCTTCATCCATAAATATAAAGTGTGGGGAGTGGGTGCTACAGTGTGTTTGTTTAAAGTGGGTGTGTGCTATAAGTGTGTGGAGTGGGTGCTACAGTGTGTTTGTTTAAAGTGAGTGTGTGCGTGTGGATGTGTGTGCTATGTGCGTTTGGTGGTTGTTGTTGTGTAGTGTTCATTCATTGTTCGTTTAGCAGCCTGATGGCCTGGGGATAGAAGCTTCTTCTGAGTCTTTCTGTGCTCGCCTTGAGACTCCTGTATCGCTTGCCTGACGGCAGCAGTTCAAAGAGGCAGTTGTTCGGGTGACTGGAGTCTTTAATGATTCTCTTAGCCTTGCCCTTGCAACGCTTGTAGTAAATGTTCTGGAGGGTGGGGAGCCCCCCTCCAATTGTGCGTTCGGCTGAACGTGTCACTCTTTGTAGTCTGCTTTGGTCTTGTGCAGTGCTATTCCCAAACCAGGAGGTGATGTTGCCGGTCAAGATGCTCTCTATTGTACATGAGTAGAAGTTCTTAAGGATCTTCTGGCTGACTTGGAACTTCCTTAGGCGCCTGAGGAAGTAGAGGCGTTGTCGTGCCTTCTTCACAACACTGTTAATGTGTGTGGTCCATGTCAAGTCCTCGGATATGTAGGCTCCGAGGTACTTAAAGCTGTTGACTCTCTCAACCGGTGCCCCGTCGATGCTGAGGGGGCTGTAGTCCTTGACCCCCGACCTCCTGAAGTCCACAATCATCTCCTTTGTTTTGCTGACGTTCAGGGAGAGGCTGTTTTCCTGGCACCATCCCGCCAGGACCTTGACCTCTTCCAGGTAGGCCCTCTCGTCGTTGGCAGAGATCAGGCCCACCACCACTGTGTCGTCAGCAAATTTGACGATTGTATTGCTACTCCGCTGAGCCACACAGTCGTGTGTGTACAGGGAGTAGAGGAGGGGACTCAGAACACAGCCCTGGGGGGCCCCTATGTTGAGGGTGATGGATGAGGAGGTGCAGTTGCCTGCTCTCACCACCTGGGGTCTGCCAGTCAGGAAGTCCAAGACCCACTGGCAGAGGTCATAGCCCAAGCCCAGGTCCCTGAGCTTGGCTATGAGTATGGAGGGGACTATGGTATTGAATGCCGAGCTGTAGTCGATGAATAGCATTCTCACATAGTTCCCCTGCCTCTTGTCCAGGTGTGATGCTGCTGTGTGCAGCACATGGGATATGGCGTCCTCCGTGGACCTGTTGGGGCGGTATGCAAATTGCAGGGGGTCCATGTTGATGGGGAGGGAGGAGCAGATGTAGCCCTTTACTAGCTTCTCGAAGCACTTCATGGCTATGGAGGTGAGAGCTACAGGGCGGTAGTCGTTGAGGCAAGCAGGCTTGGATTTTTTGGGTACAGGGATAATAGTGGACTTCTTCAGGCAGGTGGGGATGACAGCCTGTTCTAAGGACAGGTTAAATATGTCAGTGAATACTGGGGCCAGTTGGTCGGCACAGACTTTTAGGACGCGGCCGGGGATGCCGTCTGGACCTGCTGCCTTCCTGATATTCACTTTTTTAAAGGTCCGCCTCACCTCATGCTCTGTTACCCTGAACACTGCGCCTCCATCAGCAGCCGACCCCCCCCCCCCCCCATTGCCGAGGCTTGTGAGCTGGTGTTGTTATTACCAGCATCAAACCTCGCATAGAAGGTATTGAGGTCATTTGCTAAGGAGATGTCACTGTTCAGTTTGAGGGAGGCGCCTTTGTAGTCTGTCATCGTTTTGAGCCCCTGCCACATAGCTCTAGAGTCAGCTTGTTCAAACTGGAGTTCAATTTTATCCCTGTAGCGTCGTTTGGCCTCTGACACAGTCCTCCTTACGTTGTATCGCGCCACCTTGTGGTCATTCATGTTGCCTGCCTCTAGGCCGTCGTTGTATGCTTTGGTGCGCTCTCTCAGAGCTTCACGGACGGATTTGTCTACCCAGGGTTTTTGATTTGGGTAAACTTTCATTTTGGTAGTGGGGATTGTTTCTTTCACCCTAGTACAAACATAGTCCAGCACTGTCTCCGTGTAGGCATTAATGTTATCTGTGTCGCGGAACACATTCCAGTCTGTGTTGTGAAACACTGACCGGATCGTATCCTCTGACGTCACATCCCATTTCTGCACCTCTCGCGAGACTACGGGAGTACTTTTAATTTTCTGTCTGTACTTCGGTGTAAGAAAAATTGATGCGTGATCTGACTTACCGAAGCCACTATCAGATTGAGCCTTGTAGCCACCTTTAAATTGCGTGTAACAGTGATCTAGGATGTTACCGCCTCTGGTGTTGCAAGTCACATGCTGATAGAAGTCGGGCAATACCTTTCTCAGATTGGCGCTATTGAAATCTCCCAGAACTAAAATGGCGGCGTTAACATTCGCCTCTTGGATTCTATTTACCTCGTCGTGTAGTCTGGAGAGCGCAACCTTGTTGCTGGCTTCAGCTTGCGGTGGAATATACACTCCGACCAGGACGATCGCCGTTAACTCCCTCGGGAGGAAGAAAGGACGACACTTGATGGTTATATATTCCAGTTCTGGGGAGCAGTGGTTGGATAGTTCCTTCACGTTCGTTGGGTCACTCCAATTTTTGTTCAACATGAAGGCAATACCTCCTCCACGTTGTTTACCGGATTCTGCTGTTCTATCCTTGCGGTGAATGAAGAAATGATCGGCCGGTAGGATGGCGTGGTCTGGGACTTCTGGCGCCAGCCACGTCTCGATGAAGCAGAGAACGTTACAGTCCCTAACGTCTCTCTGGAATTGAATCCTTGCTCGGATGTCGTCTAGTTTATTGTCTATTGATTGTACATTGGCTAGCAATATACTGGGTAGTGGTGTCCTGTGCCGCCTGGTTCTCAGCCTGTTACGGACTCCAGCTCTCTTTCCTCGCCGTCTGGGTCCTTTGTCCCTGGGGGCGAGATCCGGTCCTGATGTCCTCAAGATCTCAACGGGCCATTGTTGCGGTTCAGAGAGCTGATCCAGAGAGTAATCCAGTCGGTAAGTTTCCCGTAATCCAATGTCTATTAGTGACTGACGGTCATACACATTAATTGCACCTACTGTTGGTACAGACAAAACTCTTAAAACTATAAATATTAACAAAAGTATGCACAGTCTCGACGGAGCGCACAGACAGGCAGCCGGACGTAGCGGCGCCATCTTTATATCGATGTATTGATTCCTGCAGTTATTTTGTTACTA
>NC_140183.1:21159382-21176882 GCF_963971535.1 Notolepis coatsorum | reverse complement strand
GGTGGGATGGGAGAAAAATCGGGAAAAAGGAGGGGAAGAAAGATAAAAAAAAAAACAAAAAAAACCATGGGATCAAGACGTCTTTCAAGATTAAGACCAACTGCAGTATCTTCTCTCTGCAAGCGGTCTGCTTATACGTGTCTCCACACGTGTTCACATGAGTGTGTGTGTGTGTACGTACTGTACATGCGTGTGTGTGTATGTGTGTATGTGTACGTACGTGCGTGTGTGTGTGTGTTAGTTAGAGAAACAGAAACAGAGAGTGTGTTAGTTAGAGAAACAGAAACAGAGAGTGTGTGTGTTAGAGAAACAGAAACAGAGAGTGTTAGTTAGAGAAACAGAAAGAAAGAGTGTGTGTTAGTTAGAGAAACAGAAAGAGAGAGAGTGTGTGTTAGTTAGAGAAACAGAAAGAGAGAGAGTGTTAGTTAGAGAAACAGAAAGAGAGAGAGTGTTAGTTAGAGAAACGGAAAGAGAGTGTGTTAGTTAGAGAAACAGAAAGAGAGAGTGTGTGTTAGTTAGAGAAACAGAAAGAGAGAGAGAGTGTGTGTTAGTTAGATAAACATAAAGAGAGAGAGAGTGTGTGTGTGTGTTAGTTAGAGAAACAGAAAGAGAGAGAGTGTATTAGTTAGAGAAACAGGTACATGCCTAAGTAAATGGAAGATTGCTCCACATCTAGGGACCTGGGGGTATGTATTTCCAGTGTCAGAAATATTGTGTCTGTTACTAGGCTTGAGTAAATTGTAATGAAGAAAAGGAGAATATAAATTATGATTTATGATTTTTGCATCTTTGATCAAAAATGTATACGGGTAGGAGAAAATGCTCACTGAGCTCATTCACCACCTTATTGAGATCATGTGTACAAAAAATCTAAGCAAATGAACCGCGGGAAGATGATTAAACAGAAGGATTTGTAGATACAGTAATTAATGATAATCGATTTTAATTATAAATTCATATTTGACCTTGAACTTGACCTTGACCTTATTATGGCCAAATCATACATCTATGGATATGGAAAATGCTCCTCTTTCCAATGGTAGGGTTGAATCTGGATTTAGTCATTTCCTTGCGGTTTTTACGATAATTAGCATTTTCTGATAAATTAGTATTTCCGATAAATCGTATAAAACATCGGTAAAAATGAAAATATACACTTTGACTACTGTTTTTGATAGGGTTATGGTCTTCACTCTTGGCTACAAAAAAATATATTTAAAAACATTGACCTCTTAACATCCAAGGGCCCACATGTGGACGATTCTTTGCCGACCTCTAGTGGCTCGGGTGTGCATTTCTTTTAATACAATATATAGATAGAATTAAAGCCCTATTTATTGCCTGTCGATTGCCCTTTCAGGTGACAAAATCCGTTCAGCGGTTCTCGAGTTACATACCGATATGTGAGGTGTGCCCCAAAGTACGCAAAAGTACACATTACCACCCCCGACTCCCGGGGTTCTAGCTCCGTCAATCATTTGGCGATCTCGAAAATCCTTGCACAGGGTTGTAGCCAATGAGTGTGGCTTTCTGGGGATCTAATACGGTCTCTATTGATCGATTTATGATAAGGAAAGGCAGGCTTAACAGGTTAGAGAAACAGAAAGAGAGAGAGAGTGTGTTAGTTAGAGAAACAGAAAGAGAGAGTGCGTGTTAGTTAGAGAAACAGAAAGAGAAAGAAAGAGTGTGTTAGTTAGAGAAACAGAAAAAGAGAGAGAGGGTGTTAGTTAGAGAAACCGAAAGAGAGAGAGTGTGTGTTAGTTAGAGAAACAGAAAGAGAGAGAGTGTGTTAGTTAGAGAAACAAAGAGAGAGTGTGTGTTAGTTAGATAAACAGAAAGAGAGAGAGAGTGTGTTAGTTAGAGAAACAGAAAGAGAGAGAGTGTGTGTTAGTTAGAGAAACAGAAAGAGAGAGAGTGTTAGTTAGAGAAACAGTTAGTTAGATAAACAGAAAGAGAGAGAGAGTGTGTTAGTTAGAGAAACAGTTAGTTAGAGAAACAGAAAGAGAGAGAGTGTGTTAGTTAGAGAAACAGAAAGGGAGAGAGAGTGCGGCTGGGTGGCGCAGCGGACATTGCGCTCGTCACCAACACAAGAGACACCGGTCTCGAATCCGGCTGTCAGCGTTGCCTCCGGCTTGGGCCGGCCGTCATACTGACTCAGTTGGCCGAGTCAGCGGGAGGGGAGTCGATGGGTGGTAGTCTGGTCGTTGTAAACAGCGACTTCTACAGGTCGGTCAGGGCGCCTGCACAGCAAAGACAGGAAATGGCGGGGGCAGTGTGAGCCTCCCACACGTTACACCTCGCCAATGAGAGTCCGCGCTGGCAGGTGAAAAGAAGTGACTGGCTGCCTCCACATGTATCGGAGGGCTTCTATCCTCCCTACGACCGGCCAGTGGGGGGCACATGCGAACAACGATCAGGACAGGGGAGGGAGAATTGGCACGAGAGGAAATTGGGATGGGAGAAACATCACAGAAAAAGGAGGATAAAAAGTAGGTCAAAAAGAAAGAAAGAGAGTTAGAGAAACAGAAAAAGAGAGAGAGAGAGAGAGAGAGTGTGTTAGTTAAAGAAACAGAAAGAGAGAGTGTGTTAGTTAGAGAAACAGAAAGAGAGAGAGAGTGTGTTAGTTAGAGAAACAGAAAAAGAGAGTGTGTGTTAGTTAGAGAAACAGAAAGAGAGAGAGAGAGAGTGTGTGTTAGTTAGAGAAACAGAAAGAGAGAGAGTGTGTTAGTTAGAGAAACAGAAAGAGAGAGAGTGTGTTAGTTAGAGAAACAGAAAGAGAGAGAGTGTGTTAGTTAGAGAAACAGAGAGAGAGAGAGTGTGTTAGTTAGAGAAACAGAAAGAGAGAGAGAGAGAGTGTGTGTGTGTGTGTGTACACAGTACATCTTAAGCCCCGCCCTCCTTGAGTACCTGAGACCCAGAGCAGGTCGTCGGCGACACAGCCGGCGTGGCAGGAGAGCGAGCGGTCAAACGACTGGACGAAGGTCCACTTGTTCCTCTTGGGACAGTAGCGCTCCACGGACGGCAGCACCTGCCTCAGCTCGTTCCTGCCCCCCACGGCGTACAGGTACTGGCCCAGCGCCCCCAGGACGAAGTGCTCCCTGCAGGCCTTCATGGGGGCGATCTCGGTCCAGCGGTTCCCCCGGGGGTCATAGCGGCACGCCGTCCTGACCGCGCACGTCCTCCCCGTGGTGGCGTGTTCCACCTCCCCGCCCGCCACGAACAGGAAGTTCCCCATGACGGCCACGCAGTGGTGGCTGCGTCCGGCGGGCATGGGCGCCAGCTCGCTCCAGTTGGAGCCGCCCGCCACGCGCACGTGCTCCTGGGCGGCCGGGTTGAAGTAGCGCAGCTCCCGGACCCGGCTCACCTCCCGCTTGCGCCCGCCTGCCATGTAGAGGGTCAGCGACTGGAAGCGCGGCTCGGTGCGGGCCGACTGGCGGAGGGGCTGTGCGAAGGTGGCGTGGTGGTAGTCCAGGGCCTCCTCCACCAGCGCGGCCGCCGTGGGGCTGGACCGGACCAGCGGGTGGCTGCTGGCCATGTGGTGCAGGGTGGGGGAGTCCATCAGGCCGTAGCGCACGTGCTGCAACAGGTCCTCCGTGTGCTGGTAGCGGCAGTCGTGCTCCAGCCACCGCACCACCAGCTGCAGGACGAGGGGGCGGAGGTGGAGAGAGGAGAGGAAGAGGGAGGAGAAGCAAAGGTAAGAGGAGAGAGACGACGGTAGGGGAGCCGGAGAGAGAGGGGGAGGGGGGTAAAGAGCAAAGGGAAGTAAGGAATGCCAAAGGAGGGAAGGAAGTGGGCAGGGTGAGAGAAGAGAAGAGAGGAGAGGAGAGGAGAGGAGAGGAGAGGAGAGGAGAGAAGAGAAGAGAAGAGAAGAGAAGAGAAGAGAAGAGAAGAGAAGAGAAGAGAAGAGAAGAGAAGAGAAGAGAAGAGAAGAGAAGAGAAGATGAGATGAGGGGAATAGAGGAGAGAAGAGAGGAGAGGAGAGAAGATAAGAGGGTGAGAAAAGCAGGATGGAGGACTCCTAGTGGTTCTTATTAGTATTCTAAACACCTCCAGACCAGTATGGCAGATCAAGACAAGTGAGGCATTGCATGTGCGTACACTCACACACACAGAAGCATGCATACACACACACACACACACACACACACACACACACACACACACACACAAACACGCACACGCACACACACACATTAGCATCATTCAACGCGGTCTGTGTGCACTGTGAATATCCACAGGCACGTTCCTTTGTTGCAGGCAGGCAGGCAGGCAGGCACGCAGGCAGGCAGAGTTTGAAGGGAGGTGATTTAATTGAACTTGAGAGCGATGGGAGGTTGTTTGGCTGCGTGGAGGTGTGAATGTGGGCGAGATGACTGGAGATCACTGATACCATTATCAGGGAAACAAAGTGTTTTTTAACACAATCAGAACAGAGACAGAGAACCTATTACAGCAGTGAACAGGACATGATACACTGGGAACTGTGTACACTGGCAACGGAGATGGGCAAAGTTGTCTTCAGCAATGAGTGAGTGAGTGAGTGAGTGAGTTTGCGCATGCTCCCATGCGCACGCCCGTATTCCGATCCGTACAATAATAATCACAGGGGTATATATTGTCATTTGAAACAAGTTACCAATGCATTGTCCCGTGGGATTATGCCCCCCGCTGCTAAATTAATTAGTATCCCCCTCAGTCTCTCTCTATCTCTCTCTGTGCCAGTCACAGACTGTGTGGATGACTGTCACTCAACGTGCTTATGGACGGAGCCAGGCCAACACAGCCTGAAATCCAAAGTGAGAAAAATTTGGCTTTTGAGTACTTGATCAGAAATATAAAACAATGAATGTTTTTTAATAAAAGCTTACAGATGTGTTCAATAGACTCACAAGAATTGTGTAAAGTTGCCCAAATAGTGCTAGGAATGCTGTCGCTCCATTAAAGGTAAAAAAGGTCAAGTGACAAAATCTCCCTGTTGGTTAAATAATAGCAGTGTTGGTCAGATTAAGATAATCTGTAGAGCTGCTGAATGAAAATGGAGGAAAATCAAGCTCACAGTCCACTGTGATTTATATAAAGAAGCAATGACTGCCTATAACAAAGAAATACGAGTAGCAAGAAAGGACTATTTTTCTAAGATTATCACAGAGAATGCTGGAAACTCTACATCGACCAGCTACTCAACACCGCCCCCACCCCTCCACAGCCATCTCCATCAAAATGTGAATAACTAGCATTATTCTTCTACAAAATAACTTAAATTAGAGCAAGCATTAGTCCTGAATCTCCTGATACAAACATGGAACCATCAGCAAACCCTGCAAAAAAGTAACCATAGGAAAATTTGCTGAGTCAACTGAGCTTTAAAAAACTGTCATGGAATGTAACTCCTCCACTTCCTGTATTGACCCTATACCCACAGCTTTTTTACGCAAATATTCGAGAGTATTTCAAGTCATGTCGTAAATATTATAAATACATCGCTTCTATTTCCCAGATGCATTCAAAACAGCCGTCGTAAGACCCTTACCTTAAAGAAACCCAAACTAGACAGTAATGTACTAACCAACTATAGGCCAATATCCAACCTCCCATTCATCAGCAAGATACTTGAAACAAAATTCTCAATACAAATAAACTCATTTCTCAAAGAAAACAACATCATGGAGGAATTTCAATTTCAGAACTCACCACAGCACTGAAACTGCTCTTACTAAAATAATTTGTGACCTCAGAATAAACTCAGATACAAATAAAGTCTCAATTCTCGTCCTATTTTCTCAAGCTAAATGAGGATAAGACAGAAGTTCTCATAGTGGGGTCTAGTGAGCATAGAGAATCGATAATAAGTAGACTGGGTAACCTGAATGTATAAAATAACACTGCAGTAAAGAACCTGGGGGTTATTATTGATTCTGAATTGAATTTCAATACACACATTAATCATGTTACGAAGATTGCTTTCTTTCATCTTAGAAATATTGCGCGAATTAGAGCCTATCTGTCCCTGGACGATGCAAAAACGCTGATCCACGCTTTTGTTTTCTCTCGGCTTGATTATCGTAATGCACTTTTTTTCTGGCCTGCCAAAGAAAACAACTGACAGATTACAACTTGTCCAAAATGCGGCAGCCAGAATTTTAACTAGAACTAAGATGAGGGAACATATTACTCCAGTTTTAGCTTCACTGCATTGGCTCCCAGTTGTTTTTAGGATTGATTTAAAAATTCTCTTGCTTGTTTTTAAAGCTCTTAACTCATTGGACGCCACTCACGAATAAAGTTGGGTTAACTCTGCGACGCTTGAGCACCAAACCCGAGAAAAGTCGGGTTTTCTATCATTATTTCTTTTATTCGATATTCCCATTCATAATCCATCGAGGGAGCCTGTGTTATCATTGGGAATGAGTCTGAGATCGCAAACGTCCAATACCGCCGCCTGCCGCCTTGCGGCCGGTATTGCACATCATTTGAAACTATCTGGCTTGGGCTGTGCGTCGATCTAAAAAGTCCGGGCCGGGTTTTCCTTGTCGGGCAGGACAAGCGTTTATAACGCATTGATTGAGGAGAATCAAGCACTCATGTTCTCTGGTGGATTATGTTGGCAACACGATCGACATCAATACTTGGAATGGCGATCAGATAATTTGAATATTCTTTTTGGAGTACATCCTAGTCAAGGTAAGGGCTATATGGTATCAATCTTGCGTTGATCCAAGAATCTATTCACTGCGATCCGAGTGTATGTGTGTAATGTGTGTGTGTAACGTATTCCATTGGTGACGATCAAAGCATAGAAAAACTACCCCCCCCCCACCCTTTCATGCATTCATGATAAAACATAACACCGATAATATAGCATTGATTTCAGATTGATTGTTGATACAGGCGAGAAACGCAACGGTTTTTAGTGAAATGCACGTATTGCTGCATAGCGTAGTTTTCTGGGATTAGACAGGATTACTCTAAAACTATACTCATATTCACCACGGTATAAAACGGGAATGTATGGATGAAAATAGTTTTTCTTTTTCACAAATTGAACGATAGATACTCGATGTCAAATGGGCAATAGTATTATATCCATAACTATGATATATAATATAGTTTTAACCCTGCAAACACCGCCATGTATTCCTATACTTTAAAGTGGTGGCCTTCTTACCACACGGTACACAGCGCCATCTGACACTGATTGAGTTAATGGTCTGGCACTGTCCTACCTCTGCGACTGCCTACTTAGATATGTTCCAGACTGCCCCCTCGGGTCCTCCAGTGCAGGGGTTCCCAAACTTTTCAGGCCGCGACCCAAAAATAACGGTGTCAGAGAGCCGCAACCCCCACTATTATAGGAGGTAAAAAATAATAAAAAAAATAAAATAAAAAATCGCGGGACGAATATACGTACCGTTACACCCCTAGTTTCCATAGTTACGCAGATGACACACAATTGTACATCTCAAATGATCACACGGCTATTAACTCCATTTCCTGTCTCTTAGCAATAAACAAAAGGATGACAAACAACTTCCTAAAATTAAACGAGGACAAAACAGAAATCCTACTAGTCGTTCCTGTAACAAAAAGATAAATGTTACAGAGCAATATGGGGCAACATACTCCTTGGATCAAACCCGAAGTTACAAGTCTTGGTGTTATAATAGACTCAGACCTAAGCTTTGAATCACACATCAACAAGGTGACAAAAACATAATTCTTCCACCTTAGAAACATAGCTAAGGTATGGCCATTTATAAATCAAAAGGATGCTGAAAAATGGATCCATGCCAGAACAGTCTACTTGGAACAGTCTACCTGAACAGCTCTGGAACAGTCTAATTGTAACAGTCTACCTGAATAGCTCTGGAACAGTCTACTTGGAACAGTCTACCTGAATAGCTCTGGAACAGTCTACTTGGAACAGTCTACCTTAACTCAATCAGCCCCAGACCCGAGGATAGTCGGGTTATCTCGCCAACTATTCAGCGCCAGACCAGAGTATAGTCGGGTTTTCATCGTTATTTCTTTTATTCAATATTTCTATTCATTACAGGCACCCGGACGTCAGGGTTAAGATGGGGATTCATCCTGAGATCGCCAAAGTGCAATACCGGCCACCTCCTGCCAGGTGGCAGTATCGAGCACCCTTTGAAACCTTATATCTTGCCCTGTGTTACGCTCAAATGTCTCCGGGCGCAGTTTTCTTGGTCAGTCGAGTCTAGCGTTTCACTTGATGGCATTGAGACGCATCCAATGCCCCCGATGCATCTGTTGTGGTGGATTATGTTGGCGACACGATGGACACCAATACTGGGACTCGCGATCAGACAATTGGAATATTCTTTTTGGGGTACCTCCTAGTGAAGGTAAGGACTATATGACATCAATCCTGCTTTGATCCAACCATGATTTCACATCGATCGCAATGTATGTGTGTAACGTTACTCCACAACGTATGCCGTTGGTGAGGATCAAAGCATTAAAAAAATGACCCCACCCCCCCTTTCATGCATTCATGATGAAACATAATACCTATTATATACATTTGATTTGGAAATAGTAGCGTGTCCAGGCGAGAAACGCCCATGCTTTTAGTGAAATTCACGTATATTGCTGTTTTCTGGGATTAACCAGGATCACTCTAAAACTATACTTATATACGCGAACGTATGGATGAAAAAATCTATTCTTTTTCACATATTGAACGATAGATAGTTGATGTCAAATGGGCCATAGTATTGTATCCATAGCTATAATATAGAATATAGTTATAGCCCTGCAAACACCGCCACTTATTCCTATCTCTTAGAGCGTTGGCATGGTAGGAACAAAAGATGCTCAAGTCTGTGGCGTCCAAAGAGTTAACAGCTCTGGAACAGTCTACATTAACAGCTCTGGAACAGTCTACCTTACCAGCTCTGGAACAGTCTACTGTAGCTGAACAGCTCTGGAACAGTCTACTGTAGCTGAACAGCTCTGGAACAGTCTACTGTAGCTGAACAGCTCTGGAACAGTCTACTGTAGCTGAACAGCTCTGGAACAGTCTACTGTAGCTGAACAGCTCTGGAACAGTCTACTGTAGCTGAACAGCTCTGGAACAGTCTACTGTAGCTGAACAGCTCTGGAACAGTCTACATTAACAGCTCTGGAACAGTCTACCTTACCAGCTCTGGAACAGTCTACATTAACAGCTGAGGACAACGTCAGACTCCAATCTCCGCTGCTCGGCCAAAAACTGCTCTTGCTGGAAAACTTTTGCAACAATAGACGTCATATCACAGTGTAGTTATTGGCAGGATCCGTTTTAAACAAATCACTGACTAATCAGATCAGCTATAGGTAAGCATCACACCGCCACGCTGCCTCTCCCTCTGAGACACTCAGCACCTCCTCTCACTAGCGTCCTCAGGGAAACCCCTGAAGGCTACGTGCTATATATCAAAAGACAAGCCATAGCAGATAGATGTATCCATGCAGACACTGTGTGGAGTATCTTGGTAAACCAACCCCAGTGCTAAAATATGTCAACACACAGCGAGCTGTAGGTTCAGTTCACTGTTCTGTCTTGTAGTATCTGTGGCTCTCCTTCCTCCACCCTCTCCATCCCTCCACCCTCTCCATCCCTCCACCCTATCCACCCTCTCCATCCCTCCATCCTCCTCCTCATCCTCACTGTTCTGTCTTGTAGTATCTGTGGCTCTCCTTCCTCCACCCTCTGCACCCCCTCCATCCCTCCATCCTCCTCCTCACATCTCTGAAGTGGCAGTGTGAGTGGTGGTGTGTGCTTGCATCTGTGTGTGTGTGTGTGTGTGTGTGTGTGTGTGTGTGTGTGTGTGTGTGTGTGTGTGTGTGTGTGTGTGTGTGTGTGTGTGTGTGTGTGTGTGTGTGTGTGTGTGTGCGCGCATGTGTCTGTGTGTCTGTGTGTGGGTGTGTGTGTGTGTGTGTGTGTGCGCGTGTGCGCATGTGTCTGTGTGTGTGCGTGTGGGTGTGTGTGTCTGTGTGTGTGTGTGTGTGTGTGTGTGTGTGTGTGTGTGTGTGTGTGTGTGTGTGTGTGTGTGTGTGTGTGTGTGTGTGTGTGTGCGCTACGCTGGCTGACTGTGAAGGTCATGCTGCATCACACAACTTCCTCAGGGCACAGAATAAATCAACTCCTCCCTCTCCTCTGCACAGAGAGCAAGGGAGAGAGCGAGGGAGAGAAAGAGAGAGTGTGTGTACGTGTGTATATATGTGTGTGTGTGTGTGTGTGTGTGTGTGTGTGTGTGTGTGTGTGTGTGTGTGTGTGTGTGTGTGTGTGTGTGTGTGTGTGAAATAGAGAGAAAAAGAGAGAGAGAGAGAGAGAGAGAGAGAGAGAGAGAGAGAGAGAGAGAGAGAGAGAGAGAGAGAGAGAGCAAGCAAAAGTGCAAGTGAGAGAGGGAGATAGAGAGAGAGAGAGAGAGAGAGAGAGAGAGAGAGAGAGAGAGAGAGAGAGAGAGAGAGAGAGGGCAGGGTGCAGCAGCAGCAAGCCAGAGAAAAGGAGAAAAACAAAGCGGTAGAAGACGTGGCTTCCGGAGTGGGAGACTCAGGGAGACTCAGGGAGACTCAGCGTGACGATGATTGGCGGCCAAACCATATCGGCCCGGTGTTTGGCACGTGCACGTTTTTTTTTTTTTTCTTTCTTTTGTATTATATATTTTTTTCTTCCCCCCGTTTCGGACGGCGGCCCCTCACTTGCGTCTCGCTTCCGTCTGACGCCCAAATTAACCTTCTGGGCGCGAGAGAAGGAGGCCCGGAGCAGCCTAATCAGAGGCTGATTACGGCAGCCGAGGCCGGCTAAAGGGTCAGGGTAATTGTGCCATCAGAGGCCTGATTGTTTTCAATCAGCCCGGCTGCTGGAGTGACAGCTGGGGGATTGAGGCCTTGATGGAGCTGCGGCTGCATAATCAGAGAGAGAGAGAGGGGGGGGGGGGGGGGGGGGGGGGCTGATTGGTTCAAATGAACAGTCAAAACGGCAGACCACCAACCCCCCCCCCCCCCCCCCCCCCCCACCCCGCACACTCTGCCACCACACTCCCCTACTTCTACACCTCTTCCGACACCTCATTGTGCACACACACACATACACGCACACACATGCACACATACATACACGCACACACACGCACACACATGTACACACACGCACACACCGCATGCACACACACACACACACACACACACACACACACACACACACACACACACACACACACAAAGAAGCCAGAGCTGGCCTGTCTTGTGTTTCCTCATTAATATAAACACAAACAGTGACTTTTAGATGCACAGAGAGCTGTTTGACTTGCTAACCGGCCGGTGGCTCAGATGGAATGCTTTTTTATTTTATTTTACATGATAAAAATGACATTTTACATTTCTATGCTGCTATCTATCCTCCATGTTAATATATTTATATGCTTCATATATCCTCTATGTTGCTATATTTCAATGCGTCATGCTATCTATCCTCTATGTTAATGTATGTCGTCTATGCTTCATATCTATCCTCTATGCTAACATATTTATATGCTTCATGTTATCTAGCAGTGCTTGATCACATTTCTAGTTGCTATGCGTTATCCCATGGTTTAGTCTAGTTGCTGTGTGTTACCACATGATTTAATCTAGTTGCTATGCGTTACCACATTGTTTAGTCTAGTTAAAACTCTTGACTTGACTTGCTATGCGTTACCACATGATTTAGTCTAGTTGCTATGCGTTAACTTACCACATGGTTTAGTCTAGTTGCTATGCGTTACCACATGGTTTAGTCTAGTTGCTATGTGTTATCACCTTGTTTAGTCTAGTTGCTATGTGTTATCACCTTGTTTAGTCTAGTTGCTATGTGTTTCCACATTGTTTAGTCTAGTTGCTATGTGTTACCACGTTGTTTAGTCTAGTTGCTATGTGTTACCACGTTGTTTAGTCTAGTTGCTATGTGTTACCACGTTGTTAAGTCTAGTTGCTATGTGTTACCACGTTGTTTAGTCTAGTTGCTGTGTGTTACCATGTTGTTAAGTCTAGTTGCTATGTGTTACCACGTTGTTAAGTCTAGTTGCTATGTGTTACCATGTTGTTTAGTCTAGTTGCTATGTGTTACCACGTTGTTTAGTCTAGTTGCTATGTGTTACCATGTTGTTTAGTCTAGTTGCTGTGTGTTACCACGTTGTTTAGTCTAGTTGATTCAAGATTCAAGAGTTTTAATTGTCACGGCATACAGGTATACAATGAAATGCGGCTGGTCTTGCCCGCGACGATGTGCAATACAGTGGTACAACATATAATAGAATCCAATAAAATATAGTGGTACAACATATTAATAGAATCCAATAAAACAGTGCAATAAACAGGTACATGGTGTGCCATCTCGGTATCTGTACATTAGTATTTACAGAGTGTGTAAATGATGTGTGTTACCATGTTGTTAAGTCTAGTTGCTATGTGTTACCACGTTGTTAAGTCTAGTTGCTATGTGTTACCATGTTGTTTAGTCTAGTTGCTATGTGTTATCACCTTGTTTAGTCTAGTTGCTATGTGTTTCCACATTGTTTAGTCTAGTTGCTATGTGTTACCACGTTGTTTAGTCTAGTTGCTATGTGTTACCACGTTGTTTAGTCTAGTTGCTATGTGTTACCACGTTGTTAAGTCTAGTTGCTATGTGTTACCATGTTGTTTAGTCTAGTTGCTGTGTGTTACCATGTTGTTAAGTCTAGTTGCTATGTGTTACCACGTTGTTAAGTCTAGTTGCTATGTGTTACCATGTTGTTTAGTCTAGTTGCTATGTGTTACCACATTGTTTAGTCTAGTTGCTATGTGTTACCATGTTGTTTAGTCTAGTTGCTGTGTGTTACCACGTTGTTTAGTCTAGTTGATTCAAGATTCAAGATTCAAGAGTTTTAATTGTCACGGCATACAGGTATACAATGAAATGCGGCTGGTCTTGCCCGCGACGATGTGCAATACAGTGGTACAACATATAATAGAATCCAATAAAATATAGTGGTACAACATATTAATAGAATCCAATAAAACAGTGCAATAAACAGGTACATGGTGTGCCATCTCGGTATCTGTACATTAGTATTTACAGAGTGTGTAAATGATGTGTGTTACCATGTTGTTAAGTCTAGTTGCTATGTGTTACCACGTTGTTTAGTCTAGTTGCTATGTGTTACCACGTTGTTTAGTCTAGTTGCTGTGTGTTACCACGTTGTTTAGTCTAGTTGCTGTGTGTTACCATGTTGTTAAGTCTAGTTGCTGTGTGTTACCACGTTGTTAAGTCTAGTTGCTATGTGTTACCATGTTGTTTAGTCTAGTTGCTATGTGTTACCATGTTGTTAAGTCTAGTTGATGTGTGTTACCACGTTGTTTAGTCTAGTTGCTATGTGTTACCATGTTGTTTAGTCTAGTTGCTATGTGTTACCATGTTGTTAAGTCTAGTTGCTATGTGTTACCATGTTGTTTAGTCTAGTTGCTATGTGTTACCATGTTGTTAAGTCTAGTTGCTGTGTGTTACAACGTTGTTTAGTCTAGTTGCTATGTGTTACCATGTTGTTTAGTCTAGTTGCTATGTGTTACCACGTTGTTAAGTCTAGTTGCTGTGTGTTACCACGTTGTTAAGTCTAGTTGCTATGTGTTACCACGTTGTTAAGTCTAGTTGCTGTGTGTTACCTTACCACGTTGTGCTCAATGGAGATTTCAGTAGCAGGATTCTGGATGTGCAGCATGTAGCTTGGATTACGTTTCGGATCGCAGATTTCACCATGCAATAAGGGGATTTATCATCAGCCAATGGACATATCGATCTACCAGATGGCGATTGATAACGGGGAAATGCTCAGGGGGATCAGCCCGGACCACGGTAAGATCTTTTTCACGTAAATTACAGCCCGATCGGGCATTGTTTTGATAGCCATCCAGGCGATCGGCCTATGTGGCTAGTTAGACGAACACGGTTATTGGTAATCAATTATAATAAACGACGTCCGTCCGTCCCCCCCCCCCCCCCCTTTCATGCATACATGCTTTGGGAGCGTGCCAATCATATGAAGTTTGAGTTATTTCTGTAGCATCTGTAAAACCGAAATGCCATTGGATATAACGTTAGCAGCTATTAGCCCTATTTATACAACGGCATGCAAATTTCTCGATTCTGATTGGCCATTCACACGTCTTTATTGGTAACAATCCACGGTCCTGGGCTCAGGACCCGCCCACAACCAAATCACATAACCCTCCCCGGCTCACTCCGGGAGAAAACAGGATCGCGGAGAACAAATGGTTATGTTGAAAGCACCATAACGACTAAATATGAAGCGATTCTGTCAAGGGGAATGTGTTAGTATTTTAAACAATGTTGGATGATGTAATTGATGGGTCTTGACTCAATCTAGAACAAAAGAAAAATCGCGGATTGATTGATAGATTAATTGATTGATTTAAATTTCTTCCTTCCTACTTTCCGACTGCAGCGTTCTCTCTCACACTGTCCGACGCTGGCGTACCCACAAACACACACATACACACACACACACACACACACACACACACACACACACACACATACACACACACACACACACACGCACACACACACTGTGACACACACACACACACACACACACGCACACACACACACACACACTCCTGTCTGCAACAGCGGGGGAGTCAGACTGAGAGAGAAGCAGCGCTGTTTTAAGTGAGCATGGTCTATTGAATTGATTGATTGGTTGATTGCTAATTTTATTACTGTACCCCTGGTTTCCAACTGGTTAAGTTTAGGCTAAAAGAAATAAATAAAAAAATAGGGCGAAGAAAACGTTTTTTTCCTATAGGGCAAAGAAAACGTTTTAATAAATTTTCAATCAATCATTCCAATAATACACAGTTGGATGTGTTAGTTGGTTGGATGCACTTCAAGCTGCTTCCACATGAGGCAACTTCTCTCAATCATTCCAATAATACACAGTTGGATGTGTTAGTTTGGTTGGATGCACTTCAAGCTGCTTCCACATGGAGTTGTGGGAACTACTTTTTCTGGCGGATGGTTTTTTCAATAAATCTTCGATTAATGTGTGTTTATTGTATAGAAATAAGGTTGGATGAATCTGGCAGTTGTATAAAAGCTTTACACCACGTGCAGTCGTGATTTGTGACCAATAAACCATGCCTAGGGGGGTCTAACGACCCTCGGCTGCGCCTCGGGCCTAACAACCACCCCTAGGCATGGTTTATTGGTCACAAACCACTCCTGCGTGTGATGTAATGCTTAAATCTAGCCTTCCAGAAAATATACTAGTCCCAAATCCCGTATTATATTATATTCCCGCTTATATTCACGGCGCTATAAAATGAGAACCTATTGATGATTTTTTTTTCTTTAAGCCATTTTGAAGGGACGGTTTATGGACTCAATTGACAATGAGAATGGACAGATAGCAATACTATAAAGTATAGATTTAGCTGTACAAACAGACCCACGTTTGTTTACATTCCCCGGTCCTCTTGACATTAATTAGACTCATCCCAATGGCCCCGAATGTGTTAATGATGCTGCTCAGTTCAGTTATTACATAAACAGTTGTGGTTGTTGTTGTTGTTGTTGATGGTGCTGCTGCTCAGTTTAGTTATTACATAAACAGTTGTTGTTGTTGTTGTTGTTGTTGTTGTTGTTATTGTTGTTGTTGTTGTTGTTGTTGCTGCTCAGTTCAGTTATTATGATAAAACAGCATACACCGACTATCCAATGGATTTCTGTACATTTCAGGCTATGGATAATAAACATATGCAAACCTACCAGTAGGCTACTGTGCCTATGAGGACAACAAATATGAACGTGGACCGGGTCATTTGATTAATCTTACTTGGTGTGAGAGAGGAGACTTTTTTTTTTGGATCCACTTTTTCTCCTCCTGTTTTTCTGTGTTTTCCTCCCATCCCAATTTTGTCGTCATGCCAATTCCCCCCTCCCCTTCCTGGTCGTTGCTTGCATGTGCCCCCCACTGGTCGGTCTAGGGAGCCCTGAAGTCTATCAGATACTACCTCCGAGACATAGGAGACAGCCAGCAGCATCTTTTCACCTGCCAGCACGGACTCTCTCTTTTTTTATTTTTTTTTTCACCTGATTTTCTATGCTTTTTCTCCCCATCCCAATTTAGTCGTTATGCCAATTCCCCCCCTCCCCTACCTGGTCGTTGTGCGCATGTTCCCCCTACTGGTCGGTACAAGGGAACCCTGAAGTCTACCACATGCTTCCTCCGACACAGCGGAGACAGCCAGCGGCTCTCTTTTCACCTGGCAGCGAGGACTCTCATTGGTGAAGTGTAACGCGTGGGAAGTCACGCTGCCTTCACCATTTCCTGCCTTTCGCTGAGCAGGTGCCCAGACCAGATTACCACCCACGACTTCCCTCCCGCTAACTCAGCCAAACGAGTTAGTATGACGATCGGCCCAAGCCGCAGGCAATGCTGACTCCGGGAGTCGAGACCGCAGCCTCTTGCATTGGTGACGAGCACAATCTCCGCTACGCCACCCGACCGCCCTATTTTCTGTGAAGTTTAAGTAAACAACTAATGATGATAATTAGACCTCAGCTCTCTGTCCATGGTGCTGAAATATGCATCAGAATAGAGTAAATAGGATGCAAAGCGATTTCACTGCTCTGTGTAAACATTAGGAATTGTAAAGTGAGAGAGACGGATTTGTATTGTTGTGTTAAGATCTGTGGATTTATTATCTATGTTCTCAAAATGTATTTGCATTGTGGATAGAGTCTTCTTATGTGAATGTATGTGAATTATAAATAATTCCGTTACACATGGAATCATTCCTTTGGTCTCTGCCCCTAGTTGTGCCACACCTTGGCTTCTGCTGAAATCATGCCACTGATTGCAGCCACAAGTTACTTCCTGTGTAAAAAGCAGTCCTCATCACAAGCAGCTGGCTAAGCTAAGTTAGCTGTAGCTTTTTTTTTATCTACTTTTTCTCCCATTTTCAATTTTTCTCCCATCCCAATTTCGTATCGTCCAATTCTACCCTCCCCTGTCTCGAACGCTGTTAGGCCATGCCTCCCACAAGCCGGCTGCAATGTGGACGAAGCCTTACATCACGTGTCCCCTCCGGTACTTGAGGAAGCAGCAGTCGCATCTTTTCACCTGCACAGCGCGATCTCTCAGCGTCGGGGGTCGCCCCCATCGCTTCCTGATTCTGCTGCGCAGGCGCACCAACCGACCTGTAGGAGTCGCTGTCCACAACGTCCGATCCCCACCCATCAGCTTCCCACCCCCTAATACTGCCAATTGTATTAGTATGAACGACCAGCCAAGCTGATAGCAATGCGGAGAGCTGGGCTCGAACCCAGCGTCTTCTGCATTGGTGGTGAGCGCCTTGCCCACTGCACCACCTAGCCGCCCCAGTTAGCTGTAGCTTTGAGGTTAACATTATCAAAGACTAGGTTTGGATTAACTCGACTCATAATGATAAGCCAACC